>NC_142070.1:40790000-40940833 GCF_059756535.1 Pantherophis guttatus | reverse complement strand
TGGACGAAGCCATCCTGGGTAATTAGGCAGAATTTGGCAGGAAAGGCTATCCGCTGAGTCGCAGGGCTTAATAAGGAGACCAGCAGGCAAGAAAAACGGCAGTTGAATCCCTGTCCTGTCAATCACTCTTTCGCGCCAAAACTGAGGAGGACAAACTGGCGCGCTGTAAAGCTGTTGGCTGCAAGGCTTCAAACGGCTGGTAAGGCGAGCGTCGCTCGAGCCTTATCTTTCCGATCGCCCTTTTCCTCAGATCGCCCCCCGTGTGCCGATCAGCTGGGATGGGGGGGGGCGCTCTCCTCCGTCACTGGCAGGCCTCGAGATGTCAAATGGCCTGTAAGGCGAGCGTCCGCTCAAGCCTTATCGCTCCGATCGCCCCCGCGCCTATCAGATGGAAAGAGGTGGGGGGGGTCTCTCCTGAAACGCTAGCTGGCTTTAAGGTTTCAAAAAGCCTGTAAGGCGAGCGTCCGCTCCAGCCTTATCTTTCCGATCACCCCCCAAGCGCCGATCAGATGGAAGGGAGGGGGGGAGAGCTCTCTTCAGTCGCTAGCCTAGAGGCCTTAAACGCGACTCAGGTTAGGCGGGAAAGCCGTTAGCGCTGTCAATTTGCTGCTAGGCAACGGCCGTCTCAATGCAGCAATAACTATCAGGAAAGAAACTCGCCCTGCAGCAAGGCACAAAGCCTGCAGGAGCGAGAAGTACTTGCCAGTCAAATAGAATATCGTAATCACAATAGGAGGCAGTCAAAAACGAAGGAAAATCTCAGTCAAGGAGGACACGTCCTGTCTTAGCGAAGACCGAGACGAAGAACTGAGGCTCCTTCGGAGGGCGGAGTTTTTAACTTTGGAAAGTGCTCGGTCATTGGCTAGACGGGACGCTAACCCCATCCTGACTGACGTTTTTCCTCTGAGAGGGAGAATTGCTGGACTAAGACAACTGCTACTCAGTTTTAAGCTCACCCCCAGCCATGGAAGGTTGCAGAATTATTTTAGTAAAATCAACACATGGTTGTTATTGTACACATGGAAAAGGGAGTATCATATACATTACCTTCATCTTTAAGAATCCAGAATAAAAGAATATATTATATAAAGGCAATAGTTTCCCTGTCCAGTCGTGTCTGACTTTCTTAGTTGAGGGAGCCGGCGTTGTCCAAAGACCCTTCTGTGGTCATGTGGCCAGCATGACTAAATGACAAAGATGCACGGAACACTGTTACCTTCCCACCAAAGTGGTAATTATTTATCTACTCACATTTGCATGCTTTTTAACTGCTAAATAGGCAGGAGCATGTAATGGGAGCTCACCCTGTCATGCAGCACTCGGATCTTGAACCCTAGCTGTCAGCTTTCCAGCTACGTTTAGCATCTTTAACCACTGAGTCATGCCTCCCCCCCATATATTATGTGCTATAATAATATAAAAACATGTACAGACACCCCACATGGGTTTTATTTAACATTTTTAATAATGTTCATTAAAATGCCTTTCTCTTTCATGTGAGCCCTGGGTATATTTAAATGCAATATTGTATACGAAATAAGTTAGCAACAAAAAGAAAGGTGAACAAATATCAGCCAGATTATATTTACCAATTTCTTTAGCTACTAAGATAAAAGTAGCACAAACAAGGGTTTAAATGTGTGGTTAAGAAGTAAAAAATCCTTTCCCTTGTTTTACTACACTAAACCATTAATCTCAGTCTTCTGTAGGTTCAATGTCTTTTATATGTTCTGTGTCTTCCACATTACTCGTTAAATCTTATAAATTAATTTTAAATCCATTTTCAGATCAGTCTCAAGTCCACTAAAACTTGTTCCTCATCTTTTAAACACAGTCTCTTTACAGAGAAAGGCCATTTTAAATTAATGTCTGGGAACATTGTTCAAAAATATCCTTCAATATACTGAATGTTAAAATATTTTGCTCCATTCTATTTGTATGTCAAATGTAAGCGTTCATGTTATTTAACAATAATTTTTAGTTACTTCTAGTTCCCTGAAGTGTACAACCTACAAATCCCATGCTTTCAGGCTTTTGTTACAGAATTCAAAACAAAAGTATTTTCCCATGGAAAGATTCTTATAATTAATTCCAAAATCTTATTTCAAATACATCTGGAAACTTAGTCTATATGTAACTTTTTAAAATCAAATTAAAATTTGATTTTAATTTGATGTAAAATTTGTAAAATTTGATTGTGATTAAAGGGTTTTAATTACCCTTTTGCAGTTTATTCCAGAAAAATTAGATTTAAAATCTATTTCACTAAAGATTGAAGGAAACCCACCCAATGCTATAAAATTTGTTGATCCAAAGGTTCCTACTAGCTGAAACACAAATAACAAGCGATTTCTGAAAGTGATTAGGAGAGAAGATATGTGAACCGAAAACCCTTTTGTAGGTGCCAATCATGATTTGAGCAAGAGGCCACTTCCTCATCTCCCAAAGCTTTAAACCCGCCATAAACTGAATGATGTCTTAATAATTAAAAGGGAATTACAAATAACAAATCAACAAATCAACCTGGATAATCTTCCTTTCCAAAAAAGCTTCTTAAAACTTTGAAGAATTTTGTGAGAAGGGACAAAGAAAAAATGAGAAGAAATCAAGTTTTGGGATATTATTTGAAGGTACTAAATATCAAGACTGATAAAAATAGAAGGAAAGAATACGGAGTTGGTTCACTGAATCAAGGTTAAAACAGGTATGTTGTTAAGCTGGTAAACTAAATAAACTTTTACTAATCAGGACTGAAATGATAAAGTTTTTAAAGATTTGTTATAGATAGGAGATGGAATATGGGAAGAAAAGATCGTTGTATTTTAAGAGATGATAAGTTATTAAAATTGTTTATTTTTATGATTATATAAGTATATGTGGGAAATATATATTATATATACACCCACATATACTTATGTATATAGTTTTCTTTTTCTTTCATTTCTTTTCTATTTTCTTTTCTGCACTTTTTATTTTTTATTTTTGTTTAGTTTGTATTAGTTTATCATTTGAGTTTTAATTTTTAATAAAATTACTATTTAAAAAGGTCTTTCATGGCTTTATACATGACTTTCATTTTAAAAAGCATAAAATATAAGCAAGCATAGTTTTCGTATTC
Source organism: Pantherophis guttatus (assembly GCF_059756535.1). Lineage (NCBI taxonomy): Eukaryota > Metazoa > Chordata > Lepidosauria > Squamata > Colubridae > Pantherophis > Pantherophis guttatus. The sequence continues at coordinate 40,937,715 of NC_142070.1, read as the reverse complement.
ACATATACTACATCGAGGGTAACATTGTTTTTGATGTATTTAATAGATTGCTTCACTCTTATCATTTTAAAATAAAACCGATGACCAAGAGTTTTAGAGTTACCATACTTTGCACAGCATGAAATGGGTTCCATGAACTAGATAGGGGATAGCAGTATTTTCCTTATTCCGTAATATAAATAAACAAATGGGGAGGGGGAACAAACAAATATCAGCAGAACTGATGCAGACAAGATGGAGGAAGATAGTTTCTCACTGCAAAATTTTAAAACTGGGCTTGCTGGTATCTGAAATGCAGAGCTTTTTTTCTAGATTAGTGGTTTCTGCAGAATTTTTTAAAAAGAAAATTTCCGATCCCTCCTTCAGAAATAAAAACTACGTGTCTCAATATGGAATGCACACTAATCCTTTTGAAATTTTATCCCTTCCCTCTATTTATCCCTTCCTATATAGTGGCAATGCTTTAGACATTCCCCTGAAATATATCAAATTGCTGGAATTGGTACAACCGATGTTTTCTTTCTTCCTCTTTCAGCATATTATCAATCTGGCATGAATGCACAAAGTTTCTCTTCTCCCAGGATTACAGAGCAATAAATGCATCCAATATGGCGGCTTGCAGTTTGTAGGTACATTTCAGACTTAAAATATATTCCAATAAATAGTCTGGGAATTGTTGGCTTACTTCATTCGGTTGCCAGTGGCAATTTTAAACAAACTGGTTGGAGAAGTCTGGGAGTTAAAAGTTCACACATCTTAAAAGTTCCAAAGATTGAGAAATGCTGATTTAAAGATAGTGGCGTTTTAACTGGTAAGACCAGGGAAAGCCAAGTTCACGTATACCCCAAACTATGCAAACTCAGCAAAATCTACTGAATAGATTATCTTTATAATAATAAAGGCAGGAGGCAATGTTATTTATATATGCTACTTTTAGCACTTGGAAGAAATGCACAATATTGATCTAAAATATGATTAAATAAAATATAATACTCAAAAAGGATTTATAGGAATGTATCTTATACCACTGATGTTTAAGACATACTAACCTTTATTGTGCAGTTGTAGGATCCACAACTTCTTTCTTACTAATATCTGGAACTCACAGATATTATTCAAAGCAAAATGTACATGCTTGATAAATGATAATGAGACATTTCAGTTTATCAGCCTAACTTTATCACACCTAACTTTTCATAGTATCTCTTTGACCATATTCTATTGACTGTATAGGCTTTTTCAAGAAAACTGTTTAATAACAATTGTCACAAAGAACCAAATATTATCTCCATCACTCCAATTCTGCTGTCACCTATAAAAAGAATTATGCCAAAACATTCCAACAATCAGGTTATTATTACAAATGTTCCATTAAGAACAGTTGTGTCAAAGTTCATGACAAAGAATGGCAGCTATTATTATCTCACCTGGAGCTCATCAGTCTTTGCTATTTCATCTTCCATTTAATGCATTTCAGTCCAAAGAATGGAATGTCAGAACTACCCTATGCCTTGACATGAAAGAAACAAACACAAAGTTTTCAGAAAAGATATTCGGGCTTGTTTTCTTGTAATGCAATGTCCCCTCTTGCAATGAGAAATTGCAATTGCAATTTGCAAACAAGCACTGACCCTGACACTAAAGGAGGTTAAATCAACACATCAAAATATAGAATTTGGCATGTCAGAATCCAGAAGCAGATGCAGTTTGCCCCATGATCCCTAAGGAATTAAACTGGCCCAACCACCTGCAAAACCAGGAAAAGTTCCAAAGCTTTTGAAGGCCAATCAAGTCTCCGTAACTAATGGCCAAAGAGGGAGCAATGGTAGATTTTCAAATACATTTCTAGGTCCAGTAACAAAAAATGAGATGCTATTTTTTTCACCTCATATGCTCTATAGTCACAATCTCGCACTGGAAATCTGTAATTAAGGCAGGAAATCAGGGGTTTTAAGATACCACCATTGGACTTAGGGAGCTCAGAAGTGGATTCAGTGTTTAGTATCTGGATTGTAAAGGAGGACAGAAAAAATTCTTTTCTGTCCACTAAAATGAAATGTGTTCATATGATCTGTCTGCTACCTTCTCTTACTACCGATTTGTTTCCTTCAAACACAATTTGGTTTATCAGCATTGATATAATAACATAACTTTGTTATTATTCATTTTCTAGATTTGTATCTACTAAAATAAAAACATATGCAGTGATTCATAGCATAATTCATTCCTAAAAATCGGTAATACAAAAACAACTAGAACATTAACTGGAGCTAAACAAAACCCCATTGTCATGGCTTCCACCTGGCCAGCCAGACTCTAGAAGGACGTATATGTTGTGGACTTACCGTCTCTAAGGTATTGTAACTCTTCAAGAGATAATACTGGAGCTGTCACAGCTTCAATATACAAATATTTTGCTATTTAGAAAATGCCTAACAACAGAAGAAAGAGTTTCATTGCTGTTTCTCCTATTCTTTGTAACCAAACTAGGTGTCAGAATACCTACATTGTCACAGGTAACTAGACTGCTGGTTATTTAAAATGATATCACCTAAGTTCAGTGAAAGTTTGGGTATTAAATAGGATTTATGCATCTTATTACATTTTTCAGGTTTACTGACTTCAATTTCATAAACTTTTTATTTTTTCTATTCCTCCTTACCACACAGAAAATAATCTATCAAATAATCCACCTCATAATATTAGGACTGATTCATTTTCCCCAACATATGGCACACCTCTGAAACAGCATATATTAGTAACAAAAATAAAAGCAGAAAGCTAAGGATTAAAACAAAGAAGAAGGTTGTATTTTCCAAACACAAGAACAAATTTCATGGTTTATAAAGTTTGTTTAAAAATAACCAAATTAATATATAGTTCTAATGTCTCAAAAAGTTCTTTATTACATACAGACTCACTCTCTCTCTCTCACACACACACACAGAAACACACATACCACACACACACTGAAAAATTCAGGACATTGAATAATTTATTTTCTTTACTTCAGAAGTTTTGATAGAACAGAGTGTGATCAAAGAGGTTAACCTTTTATATATGTTTTAATCTTCAAATGATTTAGAAAATAGAATAGCATGTTGAGTCCATAGCGATCTAACTTATGGAAGGATAATTAATTCAACCCCAATGTATATCAGGTGTGGGCGACAAGCTGATCAATCAATTCCTGCCTTAATCAATGGATCAACACTTGTTTGATCCAAAAAAAGCTGACCTTGTACTTGCAAGGGGAAAAAGAATATACCTATTGGTTTCTTCTTCTCTTCATATGCTCTTTAATGTTCTCTGTCTTAAATTTCACTTTTGTGTTCCTTCCTTTGCTTCTAGTTTGCCTTTCATAGTTTTTTTTTAATCTCCAGTTTGATGTTCCCCATTTTCCCACACCTATGAACTTATTTTTCAGAGTTTCAGAACTTTACATTTGCAGCTTACTATGAAAACATTACATGAAAATTGGCTAGAATTCATAACCAATATTAAAACAATGACTAAAATGTAATTTATTCTACCCACAATGAAAAGCCTAAGGCATCTTAGTGATGTATTATATATTCCTTTTATCAATGTGGTCCTTCCTCCACTCAGGTTGTCTCATTTCCATTTCCTTGCCCTTTCAGCTAGTCTTTTCCTCTTTGCTAGAGGAATACCTTAATTTTAATCAAGACTTGTAAGAGCACAACAACCAATAGCAAATTCTATTTTTAGAAAATCAGCTTCAGATAGATTTAAATATTACAGAAAATTTCAAAATATCAGCAAAATGCAATAAGAAAAAAATATGAGGGGGGAGGGAGTTTTTCCCCAGAAAAAGGATCCCCTTTTCTCCTGTATAAAAGTTACCATCTTTGATATCAAATTCATTTCTCTTACTCCCAAATACTTGCTCAAGGGAACAGAGTCCTCCCCTGAAGAATCCAGGCCCCAGAATAATTTATCTTATTTACTTTGGAAGTTATGACAGAACAGAGTGTGCGATCAAAGAAGATAAGCTTTGTTTATTGATTTATTGTAATGTTTTGGAAAATAAAAACAGAACCGTGCTGAGTCCCTGAGCTCCAGTTTATGGATGGATGGATTAGTTCACAGCTAGGCTGTGTCTCCACCTGATTTACATCTTGAAGGCCAGGCCTGAAGGGACCCATTGTTTCTACCACGCTGCCCTTCTGCACCTACAGTTAGAAGAATGGCTACCGATGCACGGTCCCCAGGGACAATTTACTCGGAAGGCAGCCGGTGAGATGGCCATCTCCGGGGTTGCCGAAAGGAAAAATCGGGGCTGCGTGTGAAATGGCTGCGAACCAACTCTGAACAGAAGGACGCTCGTCAAAATACCGAACGCGCACGGAGAGAGGAAGGAAAGCGAGCAATCAGAATGGCATAAGTGGGAAGGAGAAGGAAAGCAGCGATGCCCTAAAATAAAACAAGGGAGCGCCAGCAGCGTGGAGGGAAGGGCGGGGGGTGGGGGACAGAATTGCCCATTCTGATCGGTGCTCCCGGGGAAGAAGGAAAGATGGGGCAGGTGAAGGGGGTCTACCTCCTTCTTCTTTTGGCTTCCCCCGAACTGGAAACAAAGGAGGAAGAGGAGGCAGCTCCCCGCAGACAGGTGCAGCCTTAAGAGCCGTAGTGATGCCATGGCTTCCCAACAGCGCCCTTCAATACCTCCCGTCTACCTGCTAGCGGCCGTTATCCACGCCACTTTCCCGGCCCGAATTGGGCCGGGCAGTGGCCAATCCAAAAGCAAGCTCCTGGGCAAAGCGTTCTGGGAAATGTAGTCTCCTCTCGTTCTCCCTAAAGCACGCCTTTCTTTCTCCCTTCAAGAGAGAAGAGCTTCTTATTTGCTTATCTGTATTACGAGAGGATGCGGGAATAGCAACCGTCGTTTTAAGTCCGGAATTGGAAGCGTTTCTCAGTTCGGAATTTGGTGCAGCTGTTTTGTTTCCACGGGAAGAAAATGGATTGGCCTGAACAGAATTTACTGAGGATACGACCTAAATAAATTAGACTATAGCTCATGGGTTTAGGCTAAAATAAGTAAAAGGGATAATAATAAGAGGGCGATAAATTGACTTGAACAAGGATTAGGAAAACTTGTGTTTCCATGGTTTTAAAATCTGGAGAGAGATTCCACGCTGTTGACTTCTTCTCTGACTCCTGAATATTATGATGGAGATAAAATACGAGACTGGTTAGTACAGACAAGAAATATTGCAAAGTTCCATATGTAGTCACCAGGGAACCCACATAGATCGAACACAAATATGAAATCGCCCAGTTTAATCTTACAAGATCCATTTACATAATGCCAGCATAGTGCATTGTCCAGATACTACAATGACAGATGCATGTTTGAAAACCAGGTATCCAGTTTTTTCTGCAGTTCATAGCTTTGGAGGAAAATGCCCAGTGATTACAATGGAGGGATGAGCCTCAAATAGAGTACAATAGCTAAAAGAAGCTGGACTGCATCATCAACAATATTGTCAAGAAAATTTTGTAGAACATATCCATGACAAAACTTGCATCAGAAAAAAAGATCAAACACTGCTGTAAAGCGGATGCAATTAAATACTTTTAACTTCTCTATTCAATTTTTCAATTTTTAATTTTTAGCACTTTTAACTTTTTATTATACGTTGCTCACAGTCACTTCATCAGTAAGATAGAAATTTAATAAAGACATGCACACTTTCTAATTTGACAAATGACTACATGACTCCAAAAGGAAACAAATACAGAAACAAAATGCATGCAAGATAACCATCAAGTTTAACTTTGTTGTAGCAAAGGATTTTATTAAGACTTAGGGGAGAACTGCTCTTTCTGCTCAGCACATTACCAAGGTGGCCCATTCCCCACTTCCTGAGGGCAGGAACAAAGGACAGCAATTCCTCCTATTTCCAGCCCATTGCAAATACATTCTATACACAATCTTTAATTCATCTTCAATTCAAAACTGTTTTACGACTCAAGCTCTCATAAGCCTTTCAGAGCAGATGGTTTCCGGTATTTTCATGTATTCTAGTAGCATCTTCAGTTTTGGCACAGCATCTTCCCTCCAGTAGCTGGTGGTGGTCTATGCCTACATTTCATCTGCTGGGATATTATTACTGATCAGGAGTTGCTTTTTTAAACAAAAATAAATCTTGCAGTTGATCCACCAAGGGCCCCATTAAGTGAGTGAGCTATCTTCAGCTCCAGAAGCTTGTGTTGAATTCTTTGTTCATATCATCAGGTAGGCACCCTTTCATTTTCTGTCCAGGTTGGATGAAACATGTTGTTCTTGCTTTCCCACCTCCTGCCCACAGTTCTACAAGGATTTCCTTCCTCTTCCTACTTGTTTTATGGGACTGAATTGTTAGTTTGTCCCTGCTCAAAGTTTTCGTGGTCTTACAGGAATGGAAGAAACAACAGAACTTGGCATGAGAGCAATGATGGTACCATAATAGAAAAAAAAATGATAGGTGTTAATGTCAAAGAAAATAATGTAGGAACTGGTGTTGAAAACATCCATGCATGCAAACACCTGGGAGACAAAGGAAACAGAAGGACTAATGAAGAGAGAACAGTTCCAAAAATGAGAAGGAACCACCAGTAGACTGATCCAGCCAGGAACCAATCAGTGAGGCCTCTCTCCCCCATATGGATAGGAAGGACAAGAAGCAAAGTATAATAAGGTGGTTATAATCTAGGCTGAACATTAGCCTACCCCAGGGGTGTCACACTCATGGTGACATGTTGTCGTCATGTGATGTATTACAACTTTTTTCCCCTTCCCCTTTTTCCCCTTTGCTAAACTGGGATGGGCGTGGCCAGTGTGTGACAGATCCAGGGCACGGGCCCCAAGTTTGACACTCCTGGCCATTGTCGATCAACAAATTTCAGTTCTGAAATTTCTGAAGTTGTAACTGGAAGCAACATGGGAAACAAAGAGTTGCTCTAAGAAATTGTCCTTAATCTACTAGGCCAGTAATGGCTAACCTTTTTGCCGTCAAATGCCAAAAGCGGGGGGAGCGCGGGGAGTTCACCCACATGCGTGCCCACACCCGTAATTCAATGCGCCCCACACATGTGCGCACATCTCCCTCCCGCTTTTAACATGTGATGGCCCAGTGGGCTCAGTGGGCCCATTTTTCACTCTCTCCAAGCTCCAGAGGCCTTCTAGGAGCCTGGGGAGGGCGAAAACGGCCTTCCCCACCAATTCCGGAGGCCCTCCGGAAGCGGGAAGCAGCCCATTTCCCAACTTCCAGTGGAACCGGAAGGCCCAAAAATCTGCTGGAGCTGAGCTACACAATGCTCACGTGCCCACTGATATGGGTCTATGTGCCACCTGTGGCACTCATGCCATAGGTTCGCCATCATGGTACTAAGCAATTGAGAACAAGCATGTTTGAAAATGATTCTATCCAGAATCATCTATAAGAGCATATAGAGCCATATCTCAACCCAAGCAAGTCTTGCAATAGGACGACCTTCCACAAAATATGTACTTAAATAGGAAATGTTTAAATGAGGCCCAAACAGCCTCAGGCAGTGCAACAAAATGGAACCAATCACTCCTGCTGTACTAGCTGGCTGGGGCTAGAAATAGCTGGGGAATGGGGAAGGGAAGCGAATCACAGTCTACATAATAACAGTCCAATCACAGCACTTAGAATAATCCAAACATTGAGAAAACACTGCTGAATATCTGTTGGAAGCCGATGTATTCTCTCTGTGCATATTCTCTTTCTGAGAATCTAATCTCAGAAATGAATAGTAAAGCAGGTTATAGAACAATAAAGGAAATTTATTATATGTGTAGGCAAAGCCTTGCACTGATAGTTATGTCCTGTCAGGAAGTAATCCTTTCAACCCGGAAGTGCCCTGGTTCTTCTGACACAAGTGCAAGTCGGGAATCAAAAAGTGCTTTATTTATTTTATTTATCAAATTTATTTACCATCCATATCACAGTTCAAAGCAACTCTGAGTAGATTACAAGATAAAACCCATAAATACTTTACAATTATAAATATAAAACTGATAAAAATTACAAAAATTAAAATAAGCTTAAAAACAAGGATTTGGAGGGAAAAGATGGTGGTACCATCTCTACTACTGCACCAGGGTGCCCTTCTCTGTTACTACACCAACCATCTCCAGCCAATAGCTTTGTCTTCAGGACCCTGTGGTAGCCCAGTTTAAAGTTTTTCCTGATGGCTAAAAGACAAGAAGTAGATCTTGCCTCCTGTGGCAAGATGTTCCAAGGACAGGAGCCATGGCAGAAAAAGTTCTTCTCCTGGATCCCACCAGCCAAAATTCCTTGGTTGATAGGATCTGTAGTAGGCCCCTTCTGACAATGCAATTGAGGGAAGGGGCAATCCCATTGGAGAAAGATGATTCCACAGATATCCTGGACCCAAGCCATAAAGGACTTTAAAGTTACCTAGTAACCAACATCTTGAATTAAACCCAGAAGCAAATCGGCAGCCAGTGCAGCTCACATAACAGTGGTGTTATATATGCCACCTAGGTGCCTCCAAAACTGTCCATGCTGCTGCATTCTGAACCAATTGAAGCTTTAAAATATTCTTCAAGGGTAGCCCATGTAGAGCACAGGACAGTAATCCAAGCAGAAGATGACCAGGGCATGAGTGACTGAGCACAGGGCCTCACAATCCAGAAAAGTCCTACAGTATGTGCCTGAGAAGAAAGGCAGAAGGAAGTGACTCAAATAAGCAATCTCTTAGAGCAAAATAGGAGGCAAAGTGATAAGCAAAAAGAGGAAGAGAATAAATCCTTAACTGTCAATCTACATCTTATATGTCCCTCTTCGTCAAGAGGTCCTGAAGCTTTGAAGAGTTTATTTCATTGAATTTGGACTGCCAGCAAAAATGGCCCTATAGTCTGAGGATGATATATGCTCTTAACAAAGTTTATGGAATACCATCACTTGTATCCCACAGAACAATGCTGTTCAAAGCATTTTCTTCACGATTAAAATATTCACACTGGCTTTGCTGAGACTGGAATGCTCCAAGACTTAATGCTTAAGTCTACAGACTTCAGATTATTGCTCTTCTAAGTAGCTAAAAATTAGATTTCATCAGCTATAACCAAATCTGCAAATACTGCTTAAGGACTTAATAAGTTTCTGCAAAGTCTTCCAATATCAGCAGCCTTGCTAGGGCCTGGATTATGCTACCTGATAAATCTCCCATGGTAGGTTTCAGTTTAAATTAATAAGAGGTAAAAAGTTTAAAAACCATTATTGTTTCAAACCCCCCCCCCACTTTTAATGCAATCTGTTATTTCAGAAATTATAAGTGCAGTAGCAGTTGCTCAACATCTATTTAACCATAATCCATTCTTTAAATCATCTTTTAGATTGCTAACTATTGAGGCACTTCTGAGTTTCATAATCCTGCACCACAGATCCATATTTAGAACATGGTAAGAGAACAACATTAAGTTACAAGTGACATAATTTTTCATTCTGAATGATTCATAATATCAGATCTTCTGGAATGACAAATAAATGAAATGAAGAATAGGTTGGAAGAAAAATTACATCTGGGTTTGTACTTAAGCACTAGTTTTGTAATAGGAATATTAATCACAGTAAATCATACCTAAATGAGCAAATGTTTGACAAAGTAATGGAAAGCAAAATCAGATTTCACCATCCTTGTTTTCTACCAATCCTGAAAACTCGTCTTACTTGACAACAAACTGTCATCAAGGCACTGAACCAAAAAGACTCAGTTTGGCAGCTATCAGAAACAGTGATTCTACTGAATTCCTTGTCAATAAAGCTGGAAACAAAACTTTCATCTGAGTACATATATCTCCGAGGCCTAGAATTTCTCTGTTGATTGTTCCAATCTAAACACAATATTGATTGGACTTCTGGCTTTATATACAAAACGGAGAGTATTTTAGAATGTTTATTCAGTGTTCTTTAGATGAGCAGCAACATCTGATATTTCAAGCAATTGATGGTATCACAAAAAGATATCACATTGCCTATGTGGGTCATGGGAATTGAGCCCAGCTATCCACAGTTCTTATCATTACTAACCCATCTGTGTTATTACATAGTGTGATGTATTGACCAGTTTATTGTATTGAATTATAGATTCATCTTCCTATCTCTCAAACCATAGCATGAGAGTATCCTGCTAACAAAGTGTAGTGCAAGCTCTCAGAGGCGATTGAGTTTTAAAATAGTGTTTTCTCTTATGTCCCAACACCATTTTGACTGCGGCCACAACCTATGACATTTCATGCCAACAATCAAAGTCTGGGATCTGCCCAACTTCTGTTGATGACTTTCGATATTATGGGCGGTCATTTCTCCCCTCTGGTTATTGGACATTGCATTCCACAGCCACTTTGATTCATATTTCTGAAGAAATGGGACACATTGTTTTCATAAAGGTTACTGCCAATTCAATATTTGACCTGTGCTTTGGAACTGCCGGTCAGTCATTACACATGTCCTTTATACAGATGAAGTTAACACTCTTTGAAAGGGCGCGTGACCTGTTTTTATGCATGAGTCAGAAGTCTTTTGAAAGAGTATCAGACCCGTATATTACAATATGGTATTTTTTGGTTCTTATTCTATACTGTACATGTTCAAGCAAAGAAATTCTGTCAGCTGCTTAATGTTTCTTGCAGTTTCTCCACTATACCTGTGACTTCTCAGTTAGCCTATTCCTAAATGTGGGTCGAGCAGCCTTTAGGAATAGTGCTATATCTCTGGTTTAAAAACTGCTCAACCGATAAGTCAAACACAAGCTGAAGAAATGTAGGATGAAACTGGAGGATTCCCTCTTGTTTGATCCTGCAGCCATAAGATGTTTGTGAGCAATCTGTTGGTATTTTAGATATAAGTTACTGCTCATTTTGTATTAAAAAAAACAGATCTAGGGTTCTGACACTAGTGCAATCTGTCATATACCTAATTTCTCCATTCCAGACAACCCAGTGGTGAAATCCAAATTTTTTAACTACCGGTTCTGTGGACATGGCTTGGTGAGCATGGCAGGGGAAGGATACTGCAAAATCTCCATTCCCACCCCACTCCAGGGAAAGGATACTGCAAAATCTCCATTCCCACCCCACTCCAGGGGAAGGATACTGCAAAATCCCCATTCCTTCTCCACTCCTAGAGGAAGGATATTTCAAAATCTTCAATCCCACAATCCCCCGAGCCAGCCAGAGGTGGTATTTGCTGGTTTTCTGAACTACTCAAAATTTCCGCTACCGGTTCTCCAGAACCTGTTGGAACCTGCTAGATTTCACTCCTGAGACAACCCCTCCCCAGTACAGATTCAGGAGAGCAATATATGGTTGTTTTCACACTACGTGATGCTTAGTGGGAAGGTAATCAAATCATTTTTCTTAAATAGTTCAACATGAAACATTGAAAGACAATGCCATTTACTGGCTTCATTACTGAAAAAACATTAGCACTTGGATTTTAGGGCATCTAATTTTGGATCAATATTGCTCACTTGTGGCCAAGAACAGTGCAGGTTAACATGACAATGGAAAAGAACTCAACATGTAATAGACTCTTTCATTTGCCCGTTAATACTATTCTTCTGAGTTTCTTTTGCATTATTTTCAGAAAATAATAAGGAATCCACTAGAATTGTCAAAAAATAAAAAATAAAAATCAGACATCTTCTGAGTTTCCAAGTGTTTTAATGGAATGTTAACTCAGGCTTCCAAGAAGTGAAACAGGTTAGGAAGCAATTTGAAATGTGGATTTTTAAAAAATGATTCTCCCCTTTTTAATGCAGCTTTCAGAAATATATAACTTCTTTTAGTGAAAGCCATTGAGTGCTGTGATTCCTGCCGCCACAAAGTCTGTTCTGGCAAATTTCACAAATCTGTAACACTTGCGCACCTCACTCCATCCGCTGCTGTTCACTCACAGCAGCGAAATAAATTGTTCTAACAGCATACCTTCACTTGTAAAGCTGACATCACTGAACTGTGTGGCCAATACTGTCTATTTTCATTTCTATTTAATTTAGTAGGAAAATTGACAATATCAGTCCCTATTCAGCTTGGAGGGAGTGTAAAAGTTCCTGGTTCAGACTGCTGTGCAGTGTGTCATCTTCTAAGACTAGCATTAATTGCACATGGAAATCATGCATCAGTCCATGAAATGGGGCATAAATGCCATTTAAACAACTCAGACATACTGCTACTATTTACAAATTAAGAGAAGCACTGAATCAGCTCCATGTTGATGATTTGCCTAAGGGCTGTCCCTTATTTCTTCAATAGGCATTTTGAAAGCTGTAGCCATAAAATTATATTAAATGAAGGCAGTTTTTAAAGATCAGATAAGAACTGTAGGTAGGCTCTTGGAGTGAACAAAATAAAAACAAAATATATGCACTTGCACTAGAAAGCGAAGTGAAAGGAAAGTGAAAGGAAAATCAAGAATCATATTACAAATAACCAAAGCAACAGATTAACTTTCAGCAGAGCTTGCCAGTTTATTATATTGAAAGAAAAATAAAGCTGAAAATTACTGGAATAAGATGCAACATAATAACCAGGGGGAAAAATCTTTAGGTTAAAAGAATGTATTTCTCCAATATCAAAAATAGCTAGGGTAAAAATCAAAGAAGCAATTAATATGCAATAAATTGCATTCATGCAGAGTGATTATTAACAGCCAAATCATCAATTAAAAACCTCAAAAAGTGGCTTTATCTGAATTTTACATAGTGATTTTTTAAAGATAGCTAATATACTGTAAATTTCTATTATTTAATTTAGTAGTTACACTTAAAGGTAGTCTTTGCTGAACAACCAACTCAGACAGTGATGAAAAAATAAGCAACCAGTACCAGTATTTACAACCTTTGCAGATCTGTGAAGCAAAGGAAAGCTGAAGATGGCAAGCATAGTTGCAGTCATGTGATTTCTCATGGAAGGGAGGGAGGAAGTCAGTGAGTGAGAAAGGAAAGAAGGAAAACTTCAATATTCATAACCAGATAAGACTCAGGTATTTAAATAATAGCTATCAACAAAACTTTGTTGCATTTCTGGAAATTTTACTGGAAATGCCAACAGGTAAACAGAAATAATGAGGTTTTGGACCAGTCCAACAGTGAGTAAGAAGTGAGATTATGAAATCTACCAAGCACAACAGAGAAAGCTATGCTAAATAACGATGTTTTAAACATTTACCAACGAATTATTGGAGGACACACCAATTATTGGAGGACCAATTATTGCACAATCCAGTACAAAGAAAATTTTCAAATAAGCTTTTGAAACGCTGGTTTAAGGGGAAAAAATGCAAGACCAACCTCCATGGGGAGACTGTCATACTCTATTGTAAGGATGTAAGGTTCATGGTTAAAAAATAATTTTTCAACTATACTACTATATTTTGACATTCGGAGAGAGAGAGAGAGAGAGAGAGAGAGAGAGAGAGAGAGAGAGAGAGAGAGGATTAATTAACAAAAAATAATTAAACAAAAGAAAGGGAATATACAGAGTTGCTTACACATAGGTATCTCAGTTATGTATGTAGGTAGGCTTTACATTAAACTATGAATGATGGTTTCTGATGGAACCTTTCTCAAAAATTAAAATTAGAGTCTAGTTTAGAGTTTGTATACAAATTTATAGGATTTATAAAAAAAAACTGAGTTAGAGAACAAGATATCAATTCTTATCAGAATATTTGCTTTCATGTCAGGAATAATGTCCACACCTTCATTTCTAATATTAAAAAAAAATCTGAAAAATATGGCTTTTTCAATATATAGAAGATAGAAGACATGAGTAATTAGTGCTACCCAGAATATATGGAGGTAAATTATAATGATATATGGTGTTATGTTTTTTGGCTATAATATGATCTTCTATGATGAATGAATTACTAGGATGTTCTACTGGATGAGTTTGTTTTTTATAATCATTGCAATGTTAATATTTTGCACTTGCTAACTAGAGCATCATCATTTATTTTGGTCACTGATCAACAACATTTACATTCAATACAATCCTCCCACTGTACCAATAGTCTAATCTACATACTAAAAGAATAACTAAAATTTAAAATGCTTGGACAAATGCAAAAAAACATAATAGCAATAACATTAAGTTTATAAATACAGCTAAGAAATGCTGCTACGTGCTGCTTAGACACTTCCACATGTCTAAAGAAACATAAAAAATATTGAGATTATAGATACAATAGATAGTGGATAGATGGATGGATGGATGGAAGGAAGGAAGGAAGGAAGGAAGGAAGGAAGGCTAGGCTAGGCTAGGCTAGGCTAGGCTAGGCTAAGATAGGTAGGTAGGTAGGTAGGTAGGTAGGTAGGTAGGTAGGTAGGTAGATAGATAGATAGATAGATAGATAGATAGATAGATAGATAGATAGATAGATAGATAGATAATCTGTCCTTCTGAAAATCTGAGCTGAAGCCAAGATGCAGTAGGAACTACAATGTCATTAGCAGAATAAAGGCATTTTTGAGAAAACTGTGGAAGAACTATTCAGGTACAGACTGTCAGAGAAAATTGAAAATTCTCCCTCTGTAACAATCAGTTGCAGCTCTTAATTCACAATCCATAAGTGCCCTTGCCAATATGCTTGTGTCCCACCCCACCCCTAATTATACTGAATTCTCAGTGAAAAGCAATGTTTTTCAACTTTGGCAACTTTAACATGTGTGGATTTCACAAGTGTCCCCATGCTAGCTGGGGAAGTCTGGAAGATGAAGTCCATACATCTTAAAGTTGCCAAGGTTGAGAAACACTGCTCTAAAGGAATGAAAAAGTTGCACTTAATTGTACTTATGCACTGATCAGCAAGTGGCTCAGACTGTGGTATTCTTTGGCACAGGCCACAGGGGATGGGTTAAGCAATCCCCAGATATGAATTTAGAATAGATTCAGGGTCAGATACACAATTCACCTTTGAACACAATATGTTTGTTTTTGACTAAAAAAGACCAATCCTAGCTGAGTTTGTTCAGTGATGCTGATCATGTCACAGCAGATCCCTATCTTTTACCTCTGTAGTCAACCCATTCTTACTTGAGCCAGCATGTTTCTATGATGGTAGTGTTTGATAGACTGGTGGTAAGAAGAAGTAATCCAATTGTCTATCCAGTGGAGTAATGCAACAATAGAACTAATTCAAGACCCAATCATTGCTGAGTTTAGTCTTTTCTGCTGCTAGATCTCCTTTCTGCCTTTTCCCTTCACTACTTCTTGCCTTATTTTTCCTTTGATGATGGCTACATTCAAAATAGTTGGAAAGGTTAGACTAATTATCTGTATTTCATTCCATTCACTGACATAAGATCAGTAGTATTGTTTGTGTAGTTCTCCATTTTCAGACAGAGCTATAGACAGTGCATTGAAGCATGAAGGCAAGGTTATCTTTGTTCCTTCATCAGATAGAAAGATCACCTTAAAAGTTTATATCACATGTGTTATAATTGAAAGAGATTATGCAAATGCTGTATCAGTATTCTTCAACTTTGCACCCTCTAGATGTGCTTGACTGCTGTTCCAAATAATTCCTGATCAGCATGGCTGACAATAGAGCTGCTGTAGGTTAATGTGAAGATAGTCTTCTGGTACTACCAGCCATATTCACACAATCAACAATAATAGATACAGATAAATGACCTTAGGATAGAGTGTCAACAACATTTGGATCAAAAATATAAAATTACTTCTGTTAAAAACAAGATTTAGTAAAATCACCAGCTACTTCTAATAGGATGGACTTGGAAATAGATTTCACATGATTCAGTGGGGTACTTTAGACACATAAAGAACTTTACTTTTACTTCTCATGCATCCCCAAAGAATTTTGATAGTGTTGGTTGAAACATTTTTCAAGTTTTGTAGGATTATTTTGTTTCTTATTTTTTTCTTTTGTTGATCTTTCAGCAGGATGGTAAAATTATAGCATCTTGTTTCCATGTAAATGAAACTGCTTCAAAATGGTTTTCTTGAACTAGGTTGGAATGAAATTTGAAGTCTTAACAGATCTGAAGGTCTCCTGGTTGAGAGACTCAGTTCAGGGGCTTAGGAGAAATGCACAAGCTCAAACATTGCATGCCATTCCCAACATTAGAAATTCAAAACTTTTAGTTTGTATTAGGACTCATTGGCAGGTTACTACACAATATACTTCTCACATCATGAATTGTTAATCTATTTTCTAGAAATGCATAATGTGTTGAATCATTATGAATCAAACGCTCTAGCTCTTGGCTCTTTCCCCAACCTAGGCAACTTTAAGATTTGTGGACTTCAACTCCCAGAGTTCTCCAGCCAGTCTTGCTGGCTAATGAAATGATCAAAGCTGATGAGGATTTTAGGGTTTAGAGCAGAGGTCTTCAAACTTGGCCGCTTTAAGACTTGTGGACTTCAACTCCCAGCATATCTGGCTGGAGAATTCTGGGAGTTGAAGTCCACAAGTTTTAAAGCAGCCAAGTTTGAAGACCTCTGGTTTAGAGTGACAGGTGATCTTAAAACCAAATGTAGCCAGCCATTTGGTGCCCATAATCTACATTTAACTTGGGTATAGTGAAACAAAATAGTGAAACAAAATAGGCAGGACCACATCTCATATGTAGGAAAGACCAATTTTTGTTTTCATTTTTGTCAGATTTTTCCTCCCTTTGGAATATTTTTAAGTAATGGAAAACATATTTAGTGTTTTATAATATAACTGTGAGTATGTTTCTTGTCCCAAATACCATTGGTTTTCAGCTCTTGTGTTACTAAACTTGAGTGACATGGTTGGAAGGAGACTGAAGAGTTGCAAAGAGGAGCCAAGAGTCACATGCAGTTGTAAGACTTCAGATAAATAGAAAAATGTGTAAGAGCAAACAAAGGAACTAGGCCTTCCACAAGTGGTTTATGGCTCATATGGAATCAAAAATCTCTTTATAAGTTTACAGAAATACTTCTGTCCGGCCAGAATATTGCAAAACATTAAGTGTAAAAACAAAAATTATGATGTTCATAGAGATGAAATAACACAAACAAAAGAAAAACCATTTTAGGGCAATGTCTTTGTGGTTTCATTCCATGGGCACTGCTGATAATAAAAATGAGAAATGCCATTGTTTCAACCCTACAGCTATCTGATGCAAGATTTGAGGTGACAGCCATAAAGTGTAGAAAACGTCCTCATCAAACTGAGACAGGTGGCAATGCAGCTGTTTCAGAAGGCTATCCAAACATATGTATCTTTTCTTTTAGTGGGATTAGTATGCAGCGGCTAACTGTTTCTAGGCAAACTGATGTTAACAGCACCACAGATCACTTATTAATGTGGCACATCTGTCTCCTTTGTGTATAGAGACAAACAGAATTTCCATCAAGCAAGAAACTCATGTGCCATAAATCCTGATGAACCAAATGGCACTGGGGTTTTTTTTTCCCTTGACTTGAGCAGGATGTGCAGACATGAAGCTGATTTTATATCTAGACAGTCAGTTATCGCATCTTATTATTTCACTACCTAACTCCAGATAAGAGCTAATTTTCTAGCGGTATCAGTTGGAAGCCTAAGCAGTTCTTAAAATCAAATTCATTCCTTCTTTATCTAGTTCAGGTTGACACGTGGGTGAGCTATTAAACAACTGACAAGATTGTCCAGATAGAACTAAACAATTGCAATTCATTAGATAATGAAAGTCTTACATTTTGTTGTTTAGCTTCTGTTTTGTGTAGTCAAGGATACAAAATGTTCAGTCACAAATAGTATGCAGCCACAAGACTTTTTATTTTGTGTCCTCAGATAACCTAATAAGGATAAGGATAAGTCCATGTCACTGAACACCTACGATTACCAAATTGACAAGTTGGGCTTGCTCCCAAGTTGGGCTTGAATTTGGGTGAATTCTTGGACATATCCATGCGGTTGTCTTAACAACAATATTTAAGTGGTTTGTAATGCTGTATCCTGGAATGTTTCATGACTTTCCCCTCTAGCTACAATTCTGATTGTATTCTGTCCAGTGTTAACCAAATCTCATCCTGCTTAACTTTTCAAGATCAGCTAAGATTGTCTAGGTTGGTGGGTTGATTATTATATCAAAGAAGCAAAAAGTTCCACTGTTTTAGTTATCTGTCAGTGGATCATGACTTCTTCATACCTGCCCATTAGTGCTTTCACAAATAAGTAGCACAAAGTATATGTATGTATGTATACACACACACACACACACACAAACGTTTGTGCACATGCACATAAACACATACACACATACAATTTATACACACATACACCAAACATATGTGTATTGATGTGTTCATACCATGAAAACTGCATAACAATAAGGAAATGGATTAAGACAAGACACGCCCCTTGTGTATTCTGCTTCCTTGCACCCCATGTTTTTAATTGTAAATTATTATTATGGAACCTATAGAGTCTTGCCCAAAGACCTGTGATAGGCAGATGTGGATGTTTGATGGTGGTACAGATATTGTTGCAGGATGTAAACTGTTCCAAGTAAAACTGCCTTTTGCAATTGGCTGATGGTGAATTGTTCAATGTTTTATTGCTTTTAAAGTTTGTAAGCTGCCCAGAATTGCCTCTAGGTGAGATGGGCAGCAAACAAACCCAGACTGATTGTATGAGAAAAATAGAACATCTGGAAGGGAAATGGATAAATTGGATTCAGTTCTTCGAAACCCATAAAACAACAAATGGTTTAGAACTGGGTCACCTGAGGGTCTTTTCCCAGTGGTTTCTACCTGTCCAATTTGATCTTGGAGGCTGGGCCTGTAAGGAATGTTGGCTGGTGAGACTAGGAGGCCTACCTTCTCTGCCATAACCTCTGCCTTCTGCAACATTGTCCCTTTAGAGTTGAGGACAACTGTGGACCTTTTCTAAGGCATAGAACACTTTGCTTTGTGCCCAGACATGGGGCTCTGAGTTTGTGAAGGGCCCTGTTTCCTAGCTATATTGACAG
Organism: Pantherophis guttatus; assembly: GCF_059756535.1. Taxonomy (NCBI): domain Eukaryota; kingdom Metazoa; phylum Chordata; class Lepidosauria; order Squamata; family Colubridae; genus Pantherophis; species Pantherophis guttatus. Next base: position 40,918,716 of record NC_142070.1, on the reverse strand, counting down.
TCATGATAACATTTGTTCTCAACTGCCATATTTATTTAATTCTGTATTACAGTACATTGTTCACCATCCAAAGTCTCATTTAAAGTGTATAGCTATAGAGATTGAATAAAAAATAAATAAAATGTGCTGAAACATTATGAAGCAATTTGTTTCAGTGAAACTATTAATGGACAAAGGAGTCCCTTCATTCAATCTGATAGATTAAAATGCCATGTTCCTTTCTGAAAGGAATATCAATTCTAATCTTAAATTAGCCATCTCTTTGTATGGCCACCCATCAGCTATGGTTATTGCGGCATTGGATCAGCTTGATGGCACAGAAATATTTGAGTCATAACTGATTCAGACATTGGAATGAAAGACATATCCAAGTCTCTTCATTAGATTTTGCTAACCACTAGCTCTAATTCACAATCAGCCCTTTCTTTGGCCAGTTTTAGATATGAATAGTAAACCCTCTTTTATTTTGACAGGGGCAGCTTTTGGAGGGCAAATACATAGTAAAGAGTCTTGTTAAGCTGGCAATATTTGTTATGTGAATACAAATATTCTGTGTTTGCCACCTATTTTAAGGAAATATTTTAAGACAGGAAATATTTTAAGGCAGCTCTCACTTAATTATACTTGGGGTTCTTTAGTCCATGGAGAATTGCCACCTTGGAAAGGATGGCATTGCCCTAAACAGGCCCAGTGCATAATCTGGGGGTCCTCTGGCCCACGACTCCTTCTTGAGGTGCAGGTCGCAGTCATGGCCAGAAGGGCCAGTTACACACTTTCCCGGATCAACAACCCCTGCTCACAGTCACTCATGCCCTAATGCGCTCTTCATGGAACTGCCCTTGAAAAGCATCCAGAAGTTCAAATTAGTTCGAAATGCAGTAGCCTGCATGGTTTTGTGAAGACCCAGGTGTGCACATGTTTCATCTCTCCTGTGGGAGAGCATTAACTGTTGATTTGCTTCCAGGTACAATTCAAGGTGTTGGTTGTCATCTTTAAAATCCTTCATGGCTTGGGATGGGTTATCTGCAGGATCATCTCTTCCCAGTTACATCTACCTGACTCATTAGAGCAGGGAGGCAAGAAATGTTGCTGATTCTAAGGAGGTATAACTGGTGAAAACCAGAAAAAAGGCCTTCTCTTTGGTGGTTCCTGCCTTTGGAATATCATCCCTGCAGAGATTAGGCTGGTCCCCACTCTTTCATAAGGCCCTGAAGACCTGCTAATGGGCCTAGGGAGCCCGAAGTGGTATGGAACCTATCAAGTGGCTCATTTGGTTGTGGGTTGTCACAAGGGGTATGTGGAGATTGTTTTATATTGGGTTTTTATTGTTTGTAAGCCACCCAGAGTCACTGACAGTGAGTGGGTGGCCACATAAATATAAATAAATAAATAAATAAATAAATAAATAAATAAATAAATAAATAAATAAAAATAATTAGTTGAAGGCATCATTAAAAGCATCAAGCAATCTAAGGAACATGAGAACAATGTAGTGATAAAGCATTACTGTACTATTTAACATAAAGCCAGAGATTGGTGAATTAGTTTTTCCCTCAGAGGATGCATGTGTATTAATCAAAAATCATTCACTGAACAGTTGAGCACTAGTATGGATATCTTTGGAAGATGATTCAGAAGAAATACAGAATTTCTGTGCTATTCATTAAAGCATTCAGTATGGATCTTCCCCCCACCCCCTGCTTTTGTGTGAGCCAGAAAGATTCTGCAGCATTTAGAACTATAATAAAGGTGTAGTGTTATCATACTATTAGTTTATTCATGGATATAGCATGTTTTCAAATAGGGATCTGTAAGCTGGACTCTGCAGCTAAGCAGGAAGTTGTTACTCCTTGCATGGAAGATCACCAAGGAATCCCAGGGCTAGAGGCTATAGTGGTAAATAAGGAAAATAGAATATAATGGTAGACTGGAACGGACTTAATTTTATGATCTTCTTTGCTGGGGTCATTAAGAAAACACTGCAGTTATGAAGCAAACACATTGTTCACTATGGGTTGTTTTTTTTTTGCCAGAAACCAGAATGGGTTGTTTTTCTTGTCAGTTTCCAGCAAGTTGTAAATTGCAGTCACAAGAAAGTCAGGGCATTGCAAACACACATAAATGTGGGCAAGTTGTTGATTGCTCAAAATGTGTTCAATCTTGGGGAGGGGTGTGATTTCAGAACTTCAAAACCATGTCATAAGTAGCTTTTTTTGGAGGGGGAGTTTCTATTGTGACTTCAAATGGTTGGTAAGACCATAAATCGAGAACCACCTGCAATTTGCCATTGCTTCTTTTTTTTAGGGCTATGGTCATCTAGCTGGCTTTGAGCCTAAAGTGGGCCTAGAACTTGTAATTTCCCACTAAATCAAATTCCCTCTCTGTCCCATTTCTGGCAGGGCTAAACATTTCAGACCTTTCTTTGCTTGTTAAAGGAAGTTTTAAAGGTCAAAGCTCAAATTTAATTTCTTTATTTTGAATTAGTTTTCCTCCAAATTGGTGGCCTCTAAACATCCACTGGAAAGTGCTAGAATTGTAGTTCCAACATATCTGGAGGGTAACAACATGAGGGGGAGACCTTGTGGAAAAATTGAGAAGAGATGAATTGAGAATGTAAACTTGAAGCTCTTTGTAGCCATACACATTGCAGCACTCTGACAGGTTGAGTTTAATAAAGAAGTAATAAGGCTCTCTGTAATTAAATAATCCTTTTTGAGCTACTTTCATTTTTCAGTTAATATGGAAAGAACACATAATTGGCCAATGAAGAACAAAAGAAGCATATTTATGGCAAAAATCACTGAGAGAGTATTGTCTCATTTTCTTGTCTCCTCTTTTTTAAATTTGTATTAGTCTGTCCTTTGAAAAATAATCACATTTTGCTGGTTATAAAAAGCCTTTTTTATATAAAAGTAAAGGGGAACATCAAGAAAAGTCCCTTCCACTAATACCACTTTAGTCATTGATACACAAGGGCACAAGGGCAACAAGGATAATACTCTCACCCATCATAAAAAAAACAAAAACCTTATAGCCTGCCTATATTATGATTCCAGAGGATGGTAGAGGACAGGCAGGCCTGGAGGAAAGTTGTCCATGGGTCAGACACGACTTCGCAACTAACAACAACAACAACATATTATGACATTGCCAATCTTCACCTTAAAACTTCAAGATGCTGTCCACATTTTTTTCATGGGGTTTCAGCTTTTGCCCTGTAATTAAAATAAGGCCAGAAATTAATGAGAGTAACACATTGCTTCTGAAGAAGGCATAAGAGTAACCCATAAATTATGTCCAAATTTTACTCCACTTTGTATTGCCTGTAGAATTTATCTGGCTACCAGCTCTAAATCTATTGTGCTATTATGATCTATAAAATTCATCTTCTGAAGATGCTAAATGTGGGTTTCAACAGCTACTAGAAGGTCCCAAAAGGACATAAAAAAACAAAGTGGGATCTACTGGTCACCTGATTTTGCAGTCTATATCAGTAATTCTTAAACTGCAATGTGGGCATTTGCTGGAGTTAATGGAATAATTTGTAATTGCTTGTTTATAAGGCAGGGATTCAGTTTGGGACTGTCACTGCCAAGATACTTGCATAAAACAACAGTCTCTTTTTTTGTGTGGGGGTCACGACATTGTTTGAGACTAGGAAAATGGGTAATTGAGTCAAGGAATCACTGATCTAGATTCAATACCTATACTCTAAAGCAGGGTGAAATTCAGCAGGTTCTGACAGGTTCTCGAGGACTGGTAGCAGAAACTTTGAGCAGTTTGGAGAACCGGTAGTGGAAATTTTGAGTAGTTCGGAGAACTGGCAAATACCACCTCTGACTGGCCCCAGAGTGGGGTGGGAATGGAGATTTTGCGATATCTTTTCCCCAGGAGTGGGGAGGGAATGGGGATTTTGCAGTATCCTTCCCCTGACATGCCCACCAAGCCACACCACACCCACCAAGCCATGTCCACAGAGCCGGTAATAAAAAAATTTGGATTTCACCACTGCTCTAAAGTCATGATTTTAAGTAAGTATGTCCTGTCCTTTTTGAATGACCCCTATTCCAATCAGGAGGTGATAAAGAAAAACATCAAGGCAAGAGAAAACCCGAGGATTCGGGGTCAAAATCTGCAGCTTGTTAAGATTTATTTCTGCCCCTCCCCCCTGCAAATTCTGGATTTTGAAACAAGGACACATCTAGCGAGTTTACAAGAGCATTTAGGCCTTCAAAAAAGCATAAAAATGAATAATTTTAGACCTTTTGAATGGCATCTGTGAAAGTAAGTCTCTTCCTAGTAGGCTATTTTCCTGACAGTTTAGTAGCTTTTATTCAGTATTTGTCTCTGTTCTAGCTGAAACCTTGGGCTCACCAATGACTTCATATTTTATCTATTAACATACATCAAAAGGATGAAAAGGATGGGGGACAGTGGTGAAATTCAAATTTTTTTACTACTGGTTCTATGGGTGTGGCTTGGTGGACGTGGTGTGGCTTGGTGGGCGGGGCAGGGAAAGGATACTGCAAAATCTCCATTTCCACCCCACTCTGGGGCCAGCCAGAGGTGGTATTTGCCGGTTCTCTGAACTATTCAAAATTTCCGCTACCGGTTCTCCAGAACCTGTCAGAACCTGATGAATTTCACCCTGATGTGGGGGTTCTCTAGACCACCGATAAACATATTCCTGTTCTCTTTGTGTTACAAAAAGAGTCTGACTTCACTAAAAGTTTAACACATTTATGAATTTATCACATTAAACCTATTCTACTTATGTGTCTATGCCTACGTATGTATCTAATTTAAAGAGTCCTATAAACAATTCTTCTTGCTTCAGTTGTAATAATTTTAGCCACCATTTAGGTAACTTGCAGCTAGTTGACAGTAATGTTACTTGCAGCTTCAAACTGCTGCTAAAGAGTTGGCTGTGCACAGTCTTTTAGCTGTATTGGGGCAGAAAGGTGCTTTACCACTGGCCAGCTGGCTGTAGGCAGTTAGTATCTTTCTTGGAGCAGAGACATTTGTGTATTCCATTTTCCCCTTTAGCACTTCTGTTATTGGTTTTGTGGAAAGTGTGCCCACTCCTACTTCACCATCTGGCATTGGTAAACTGCACCTTGTCCTGATGGCTCCTTCACTTTCTCAACTGCAAATACCTCCTGTCTGCTGTCTCTCACACAAGAATCTTTTTCCAACACACATTCACACTCGGGTGCCACCAACATTTTCCTTTTGTCACTGATGCATAGACATAGAACAGTGCTCCTTTAAAGCCATAGGGGCAAAAATAACAGGGAGGGAAGACCACATGCTGGGTCTTTCAAAGTTCTCTTTCATATATGTACAGTATATTTGGTTGCCAAATGTTGTCCTAGAGTTTGCTATATTCTAAAGTTGACTTCTCAGTGTTGGATGTTCTCACTAGGTAATGGATATTTTATTTCTTAACTTCTGTTTTAACATTAACTTTTTAAAACATTTTTCTTAAAGATTGAATGTGCATAGTCTTGGTAATACTGGTTTTGTGGCAAAAATAAATGAAAATAATTTAATTCCAAATCTAAGCAACTCAGCTCTGCTTGCATTGAAATCAGAAATTTGTGGGTTGAAATGATACCTGGATTTATTCAAATGCTAAAACAATGTTTATGACAAACTGCAAGAAACTGTTCTGTTCCTTGAAATTAAGCATTGACATTTGGACAACTCAATTTCTATCTGAGATTTAGCAATACTTGCTGCCTTCTATGTCAACACTTTTCCTTGTACTCTAGACCTGGATCTTGACTATATGTCCAAATATCAATATTGTAAATGTAAATGTAAATGTTTACTGTTAGTTTTTTGACCAAGGTTTATTGAATTATAGTTCTATCATTGTGTGAGTCATAGAACAATATAATATTCAATTATTTTCCTATTAGAAAAATTGCTATTCTACAAATGGATGCTGCGAGTACTAGAAAAATAAATAAATGTGGAAAAAGGTGCTTCAAAAGATATTGTTGTTCTTTCTGCAAAAGCTCCTCTACTGCCCAGACACTTTATCAACAAAACATAGGAAAAACTAAAAATTCTTTCTCTCACCTACCCACCTCTAAAGATTGTACCACATTATATGGATATCTAAAACCTTCCCAGAAAACTGGTGAAATCAAATTAGGATTAAAAATTAAAAAAAAATGGAAAGGATAAATAAAAAAAACACAACTGTGGACATCTCAAAGTTGAAAGAAATTCTACCATTAAAGAAAATGAGGATTTATTTAGAAGAATCCAAATATCCCCTCCAAAATTTACTTTTTTTTTTCATGAGTGCTGATATCACTATTTAGGGTTGGATCATGTAAAACTTCACTGCATGGTGAAATGGGAGTAGAAATGGGAGAGGAACAGAAAACATTTCAAAGGTTTGAAAATTGGAGCTAACTTTAATCCCATTAATTTGTTGGGTTGTCCTTGATATGCCCAGTCATTTTAGTTCTAGAATCATCTTAATTTAACTTTGTGGAGTCCTTGGTGCTCTTTGAGCTTGGTTGTATGGTTGCATACATTGAATTACCAGACTAAACAACATCTAGAATGGAGTTGGGTTTGTTTTCTGTTTATTTATATCTCCACCAGGGGTGCTACTCAGCAGGTTTTGACAGGTTCTGGAGAACCGGTAGCAGAAATCTTGAGTAGTTCGGAGAACTGGCAAATACCACCTCTGGCTGGAAAGGTAAATGCTCAAATTCCACATTTCATTTACTATATGAGATTTACCTGAAAGATAATTATTGAAGTATAACTTTAAAAAGATAATAGAAATTTTATAGCAATGAACAAATAAAATTCTCTCTGATCTATCCTCTAACCCTTTCCTAGTTCATTTTGAATTATGTTTGTCTTCCAGTGGACAGAATTAAATGAGAATGTGGCCAAAGAAAAATGCCAGTCTTCTAGGCATAACTTTCATTTGGGGAGGGAGGGGGTGAATAGTTTCATACTTGGTGCCTAAAAGGTACACCTAAAATTAGGGTTGCCAGGTCTGCTTCCAAAAAATAGCGGACAAGCGGGAGGGGGTTTAAGTAGTAAAAAAATAAAAAAAAATTACAATTAAATTATATATTTTCTTACAAACATTTTAACATGTATTAAAATAATCACTTCAAAACTTTACTTAAAATTCAAAACATCAAATATATTATAATAATATGTAAAATATTAAATTACATTTTACTTTGCTGTCGTGTGTATTTTTTATTTGACTGCGCAGCTTTGATCAATTCTTTGTGTTTAAGGAATAATTCTTTAATTTCAGTACAATGTTGAGAAATATTAAAAAATATACAAAGTTCACTTCGAACTGATGGTACAAACAGTCGGTTACATTCGTCAGTCCACAAATTTCCCATGACGCTGAAAATTCGTTCAACGTTTGCATTTGATACCGGAATTGATGCACAATACTGGAACAGTTTCAGTAAACTTGGAGCTGGCTCTTTCTTGAAAAAGTATGTCCACTTATCAAGGAATGAATCGCCTTGCAGATGAACATAAACTTCTTCTAAGGCAGAAATTTCATCGAAGAGAGTGTTGGGTGGAAGTTCTTCTCGCCATGGTGATAATAACCAGATGTTCATCATTTCTTCTAAAGTTGGAGGATTATTGCGATCAATTAGAGTGAAACAACTTAGCGTCTCATATACTGAATCGGTGAAATTATACCACTTTTCTAGGTACGCAATGGCTCTTTGATACACATTGATGGCTTCTTTCTTGAACTTTTGCACGGCATTCTCAGGCAAATGTTTTTTACGTAAGGCAAATAAAACTTTCATTCCAAAAAACTGCTCATCGTATTTTTTTTTGCAAAGAATCACGCAGCTTACTCATGATAATGTGAAGATCACATTCAAGAATTTTCTTGCTTTCCAGCCTCAGTAGGGTGTCTTGCATTATTGACATGAAGAAGTGCGTGAAATGTAAATACAATTCTGAAATTGTTGGTTCATCGTCCTTTGCGAGTTCATTTTCCTGATCCGAAATAAGGTTCCAGATAACCTTATGGCACTCATCAGATCCAAGAGAAATAAAATACGATTTTAGAGGTATCCAGTTTAAAAGAAGTCTTTCGACTGCTTTAAACAAACTTAACCAATGTGTTGGAACATGGCGCAAAACTTCATGGAATTTTGACTCGCAAAACTCAAAAAATGATTTCAACTCTTCTTGTTTCTTCGCAGAATTCGAAAATTCGGCAAAAACCTTCAGCACTACATTTTCGATATCAAAAGATAACTGCTTTAATGCATTTTTTGCGCTGTTGTGTAAAATGTGATTATTGCAATGAGCAGCTACAATATTGTCATTTTCCAGCAATAATTGCTGGCAAACAGATTTGTTCATTCCATAATTGACCGATGCATTATCTGCTGAGTAAGCTGAAACATTATTTATTTCCAATTCGTTATCACTAAGAACTTGACATAGCTGATTTTTTATTGATGTAGAATCTTTGAAAGAATCCTCATAAAAGTCTAAAATTTTCACACACAGTCCTTCTTCACAAGTAAAATATTGTGCAACAACGGGATACATTTTGCGATTTCCCTTGTTTGATGCGTCAGTGGAGAAAGAAAATGGAATTCCAGTTTTAAGATCATTGAGAACCAACTCAATAGAAAAAGGATACAAAACCTCATTGACAATAGCTGATGATTTGGTTCTTCCACAAGACATCTTTTTTAAAATTTCTGAATCATCAGAAATTTGCTTCATTAACTTAATACTGCAATCTTGAGCCAGGAAAGAAATATGGTGTTTGATCCCATGGTAAGTTTAAAAAAAATGTCCACTATTTTGTGAAAAAAAATAGTGAACATAATGTGAAAAAAGCGGACTGTCCGCTCAAATAGTGGACACCTGGCAAGGGTACCTAAAATGGGTTTCTGAGGAGGGGAAGAATAGCAATAGTGGTAGCACTTAGATTTATATACCACTTCACAGTGCTTTATAGCCCTTTCTAAGCAGTTTACAGAGTCAGCATGTTGCCCCCAACAATATGGGTCCTCATTTTACCCACCTCGGAAAGATGGAAGGCTGAGTCAACCTTGAGCCTGGTGAGATTTTAACTGCCAAACTGCTGGCAGCCGGTGATCAGCAGAAGTAGCCTGCAATACTGCACTCTGCGCCACTGCAGCTCTTGAAGTGTAAGCCTTTTTCACAGAGAAAGAATGCTTTGGAAAAACTAAGGGACACTGCTACTACCAGTTTGCCCAAACCGGGGTGAACTGGTAGCAACCAACCACTGCTATGAATGCTGGGAATTGTAGTCCCAAATTACATTTAAATTTCAAAAGTTGCTGAAAGTTTTGCATTTGTTTGGCAACAACTTTCTTATCTATCTCATTCTTCATGTATGACTGACCCTGCCAGGTACTATTTAGCCCTAAATAAATTTGCTATTTTCCTATTTGTTTTAAAAAGGAAGATATAAATATGTATCAGTGTAGTTGTTCTTGTTAAACCAGCCTTCTGTTGAACTGCCTTAATGTTGCTTACTTTCTCTCCTAATCTCAGTTTCATTTTCTTTCACTCTCTGTATTTCTTTTTTTGTACCCTAGGTTAAACTGACATATTCACCCATAATATATTTTGAAGGTGATAGAGCTTTAAAATATCTCTCATGGTTATGGAGTTCAGGGCTTAAATAATTAGTGGATTTATATAGTGTTGTATATATAAAACTATACACAATAAAATTGATGAATAGTGATGAAAACCCTGGTAGTAAATGAAGCAGTGTTTAAGATAGATATAAAGCATTGCTACATAAAGCATGTAAAAATTCTTTCTTGGTTTAAAAATGAGTGACATGGCAATTCTATGTTATACTATTCAATGCAAAGAATTATTTTGAGAAATTTTTTTGAAAAACTATTTTAAAGTTCTCAATAATATACACATTGACAGACATAATGAATGCATAATGAATGCATATACTGCCTTTATAGTATTTTAAATATTAAAGTAGGTAAAAAGGGTAAAGGAGTCCCTGTGGATTTTACTCTACTAGTCGTTGCCTTCTCCAGGCTCATCTCCGTTTCAAGGTTATTGAGCCAGCGATGTCCGCAGACATTTCTGTAATCATGTGGCCAGCATGACAGATGGAGCGCTGTAACCTTCCCACTGAAGTGGTATGTATTTAACTACTCATATTTGCATGCTTTTGAACTGCTATGTTGGCAGGAGCTAGAGCAAGGATGGGAGCTCATCCTGTCAAACCCAGAGTCTTAAATGCTGAGCCACTGCACCACCCATATTAAAGTAGATACCTTTGAAATTTGATCAAAACAATGTTACATATTCTGGGACAACCAATGATGCTATGCCTATGTCAAAATGTATGATGAACTTGTTCCAATGGGATGTCTGCCAACCCATCGACGGAATCTGATAGAACAACAGTGGCAAAACTCACAATGGTTTGCCTAAAGGAATATTAGAGAGGAAAGATGGGAAAAGAACAGTAGGACATCTAAGAAATGATATGATTTTCAAAGTACAAAGAATTAGTATATTCATTATTTTACTCCTCCATTCTAGACTTTTTCTAGACCCTTGATTTTTAAAAGGAGTCTTTAAAGTCTTCAATAAAGAAAGATACTGGCCAGGTAACGTAGCCTGAGATTTTATAGAATTCTGGCTTTCAGTGTTATAGTTTCTGTGGGTTAAAACCAAGAATAGACTATAAGTATATATCAGTTTGTCCATGTCTAAAATAGGAAACGGGACATAACAGATAATGTAACAGTAAGATCATCACTCTGTAAATAGTGCCTGGAAAATGTAATGTGTGCTGAATAACAAACTGAAGCCTCACCAAAACAAAATAGAAGTGCTATTGATGGGGAGCAAAAATGATTCTAGTGTACAGATACACTCTATGTTAAATGGTACTTCAATTTGAAATTAAGGTATGATTTTGAATTCAGTGTCAGTCTGCATGTTTCCAAGATGACATTAGGCTCAATTTAGTTCTTAGGTCAATTTAGAAGGTGAAATGTTGCATATCAAAAATATGACTATGCTTTGAAGCTACCCAGACTGAATGATTAAGCTTTATTGGAATGTTTTTCAGGTATTTTCAGAAATTGCAATATAGTAACTATACCAATAAGAACATAGATGTGTTAATTCTGTAGTCTATGATCTCCTAATTGGTTTGGGAGCTCAGTTAAAATCTTGGAGGCTTAAGTGATCCCTTTATATAGACTTGCCCATAAAATGCAGGGTGTCTCAGATTATGGTCTTTTGTAGTCATACTTTCGTGCCTGCACTCTTATGCCCTTGTACTTTAGTTCCCTAATGACCTAGGTAAACTGGCAATTTTTAGCCTGCATTCAATCTCCATATAGCAAATTTATGGCACAGCATTCAGTATAGACAGTTATCCCCAAAATGTCAAGAATGTGTACAACATTCTCCAAGCTCAGGGTCATCTATAGCCTTTCATTGATGGCTGGGGCTGCAATGTCCCAGGTGGGGTTAAGTCATAAGCTAAATCTGATTTTAATTAAAATGCATAATCCTTGATATGATTACAGTCACACATTTAATCATTTTCTCCTTCTGTCACATTAAATATTGCCATTTAGAAACAATTTCTGGAAGTCTCTGGGAATTGTGACTAAGGGTGCAATAGAAAGGTAGAATATTAATTAAGTAAATAAATGAATAAGGCTATGAGGACCACCAGGCTCAACAACTATTCCTTAGGCCTGATAAAGGATTTGGAGATACATTTTTTAGCCGATTGATTTGAACAAAAGAGAGGGAAAGAATTATGACTTTTGTCACCTACAAGAAGAAGCAAACTCTCAGACTATATAAGCCATTGTATTCCATTTCAGAGGTGGGTTTCAGCAGGTTCTGACCAGTTCTAGAGAACCAGTAGCAGAAATTTTGAGTAGTTCGGAGAACCGGTAAATACGATCTCTGAATGGCCCTTCCCCCATCTATTCTCTGCTTCTTGATTCCCAGCTGATCGGGAGGAAATGGGGAGTTTGTAGTAACCTTCCCCTGGAGTGGGAAGGGAATGGAGATTTTACAGTATCCTTCCACTGGAGTGGGGTAGGAATGGAAATTTTACAGTATCCTTCTCCTGCCACGCCCACCAAGCCATGCCACACCTACCAAGCGATGCCATGCCTACCAAGCCACACCCACAGAACCGGTAGTAAAAAAAATTGAAACCCACCACTGTTCTATTTGTATAGTCTTCTTTGACCATGTCATACAGATTAGATTAAGAATGGTTTTGCCTCCAGTCTGAATGTATTTTAAAAAATGCAAGCCAACTTCACATTCTTAGCTGCTACATGAAGAATGCATTAAAATAACTTCCTCTTAAGAGAGATGATTAAATGTGAAAATATGCTTTTTTCATGCATACACTCAATACACAGAAGGGAATAACACTTTCTGAGCCTTCTCTCTGTTTTAACAATTTCTACCAATAGAGCTAAGATCTGTGGGCAACCCATAATAATAATAGCTTTAGCTGTAAATAATAGAATCTATTTGAATATGCTTCCAGTGAAGAGACATTAATGTACCGAAACAAAAACTATTCATTGCTACAATAATTAAATGTAATTGTAATGGGTGCTATCTTAAGTACAAATACTACAGAATGCAGTAGGTTTATTTGTGAATAATCTTATGAAGGATTATAAATGTCTTTTTAAAAAGAACTTTGAGTCTTAGGATAAGAATTCAATTTGAGTCACATTAAGACTCAAAAATATTATAAAGGACTTAACACTAATACATGTCCTTAATGACATGTAACAGTGTATGTAGGCTTCGACAGATTCTGAAGCTGTAGCAGATTTTACTGGATCACACTTTTTGTAAGGTTCTTCTCAACCTCTACAGAAGAACTTTGCTACCCTGCAGAAGACTATCTAACTTAGTATTAGAATATTTATTTACACACAGTAATCAATACAAAAATGGGGACTACATCCTTTAGTGAAGTTCAGCTACATCCATTAATGCAGTGGGTCTTGCTTCTATGATTCTAACATAATAAGCATAATTATAGGCACCATATAAATCACAGGTGTCAAACTTGCTGCATCACATTGCCATCACGTGATGTTCTGCAACGTTTTTCCCCTTTGCAGAGCTGGGGTGGGTGTGGCCTGCACGGGATGCATCCGGCCCAGGGGCCACCAGTTTGACACACCCCTGATATAAATTCACATAATGCCGTTTGTCAAGAGGTCTCTTTTTCCAGAGAATATAATCTGAACATTCAGTCTAAAGCATTCAGATTTATCTTTAAAAATAGAATCTCAAACTGTAGACAATCCTATATGTATGCTATACACAGATATATCCAAAATATATGAACAGAACATGAACAGACTAGGAAATGCAGATTATTTTTGAGGTCAAAGGTCTTTCAATGTTTGAGCAGGAAAACTAAATGTAATAAAATAACAATATTATTCAATTTTAAAACTATGTATATCCTTTAACCATTGTGCTGATGCTCATTTATTTATCAAAATTCTACTTTTTCCATGTAAGTTATCATAATACCAAGCTAAATTTTTGGTAAAGCAATGATGCATAGTTTTAATCACTCTGATAGGTTTGACATTCCTCCTCTTCCTCCTCTTTAGGGCTCCTTGCTTTTCTAAAATTTGTGCATCATCTCAAAATGTCAGTATTCCACACTGCCAATTTGTTCAGAAAATATTTTCACTAACAACTTCATAGGTGTATATGCAAACCTTAAAGACTGGATACATATGGACTGCCTAATATTTTAAACCACTGATTCTCACATTTGACTATAAAATTGTATGTCTTTTGGAGACATATATGTCCCCATATGCCTCATTATGAAGGAGATTATGAAGGAGACCCATATTAGACATGTAGAATTCAGTTTGTCTGAGATTACTAAGACATGAGATTCATTTTGCATTCTGCTGAACAACCAAAAAGCCTAGTGTCAGCCCTGGAGGCCATCTTTTCTTTTGGGTCTTTAGGGCTGCTACATTTAGTCCTGTGGGAAACTGAGAGGGGAGTCTGCATGGAGTTGCTAGAAGTATTTAGCCATAATAACATTCTTTTCTCTGAGAGTCAAGGACATTCAGCCTGTACCTGGAGTGGAATGACTGGGAGGCATCTCCAGTTGGGATGGTGGATTGATTGGACCATATGATGGACATGTGGGAGCAGGGGAAGGGACTTGGACTTTCTTTTGGGTGGGGAAAATCTGGGAGCTTTCAAATTCGGATTTTCCCAGATGTGCCAATATGACATCTCTAATAAAATGGAATTTTGAGGAACCTCCTGCCTTGAAGTCTTTTTTTGTTGGGGATGTTACTTGGAACCCTGACACCCAGCTTATATAAGGAATCTTGAGTTGTGTGAATTATGCTTTTAAATCTTATCAGAAACATCTTCCATTCAATGCTCAGAGAAATGCATACTTCAAATAAAAATGTATTTTTTTCCCTCTTTCTAATAGAAGGAATAGATAACAGAAATAGAGTGCTGTGGAAAAGTGATAAAAACTCACACATATATAAAACCATTCAGAAACCCTTGACAAGATTTTGAAATATTGAAGTCTATTGAAGGATGATACAGAATCAGAGGTTATACAATAGAGGCTACTATCAACATCAGGTTCAAATATATTTTTCTAAATATGTGTATATACTGTACATATGTATAAAAATGTGGAGTGGATGAATGTTTCAATAATGTGAAAAAGCAAAGATGGGAAAGATGAAACTTGTGTGAAGCTGGGCTGTTTTTAACAAAATATTGATAGTTCATGGAAATCTAGCATAATTCCAAGAAACATAAAGTAACTGATAGAATATACAGCATGAATGATAAACTATTGGGGGGAAATATTTTCTCTTCAGACATTCCTTCATAAACAACAAAAATCAGCTCCCCAGTTAATCAAATCTTCCCAAGGAGAACCTTAAGATGACATCAGTTCCTGTCACTAATCTTAAAGTTAGGATTGAGTGTTTTAATTTTTACAGCGCATTACAAATGTAGAAGTATTACTTCAGTACAATCAAGTACATTACACAATATCATAGGACAAGGCAGAGGACAAATCAAGTGGATGTCTCAGCTATTCCCTTTGGACTTTTCATAAAAGCTTTAGCATTGTGTATGCTCTGAAATGGATAACTTGAAGCAAAAAATGTGCTCAACTGTGCCTTGTGTTCAAAAGTCTCAGAGGCATGCTCTTGCCTTGGAGATGAAAAAAATCAACTTGGTTTGGTCAAACTAAAAGTTGGAAACCAACTTAATTTGATCAAAAGCATACAGTATGAAAGAGATAAGGCTTCACCCCATCTTTGTATCCTGCAGTCTACCATAAATCAAAGCAGACACATCAACTGTGAATGAAAGAACAACTACGAGATGGAATTCTGCCAAGGGGAATTTTTAGATTTTATAATCTAAAAAAATTGATACAAAGAAATCATTAAGAAAGGAATTGGAAGCAAACAAAAATAGGATAATAATTAAGCAAGATGTAAAGTTTCATATTGTTAGTGTTAGTCACAATGGAATACTTTTGTCCAAATTAGTATTCCTAGGATTCTGGATGTTGCATTACTTACATGTTTGATGGGAAACAGGTTAGAGAGTACTATTGAAGGTCATGTTGATTTAGAATCTTTTCATTTTCAATAGCACATAAATTATTTGAGAAATTAATGAGAATATGCATTTTGCTGGTTCATTGGTCATCTTATGCTGTTGCATTGACAAGCAATAGAGGATTCATATTCCTCTTTCTCAGCTCACACCTACTCAAAGGTGAGAACAATGAATTGGGAACTTCAATAATTAAATGCAAAGTATTTACTGTAGCATTTAACCATGATCTTTTCTTTCCACTTGTTTATAGGAAGATTTCTGTATTACAGAATTCTCATGGTACTTACTCACTACAAGTGTATTAGCTATTGTTAGAGGTTCTCAATAGGCTAGGGTAGAGTTTTATAAGCTTGGTAGAGATAGCGTTGTCTAAGCAGGAGGCAGAGCTAATAAACATACAGTACCCTCATATCAATATTCATATAAAAGTGAATTTATCTAAATCTAATTTTTAGCCATTGATGATTTTTATCTAAATGATAACTGCAAAATGAATTGTGTTCTACTCTTATTATCAGTTAAACTGTGGTAACCATATGTCTTTATATCATCTACAGTATTTAATTTTGTGAAACAACTTTTAATAGTGTCTTTATTCTATTAAATATTAAAATATAGATAACTAACTTTTCATTATAGCAGTTTATAATCTTCTACCATTTTGGTGTACTTTCAATAATGAATTGTCTTTGTAGCAACTTTGTGTCCTTTCAATGTTCACCTCTTCTGAAGTCAAGGAGCCCATTGTGTTTGAAGTATTTCATTTTGGATCCTCTGCCACTCAATTTCACAGTTAATTAGTACACATTTCTGCCAATCAGATGAAGATCTAAATTACAGAGTTACTATTTCAAGCGTTTTGACACATGCTCTTTAATATTTTATACAATTTTGCCATTGCATTTTCTCTTTTGATTCCTCTCTTTGCAATATTCTAAGCAAAAGAAAAAATTGCCTTCTTATCTTTAACTAAAACATGGAGAAAGGCTTATAAAGTACCTAATTATTGAAACATACAGCACTTCTGTATTAGCAGTTATATGTCTTTGTAGGTACTAGTCAATATTTTATGGCACTTAATAACAAAATAGATTGTGAAAGTGTCTTATTCAAGATATTAGGAGAAATCAAGGATAGACCACTTCTGTGTTGTCACCAAACATAGTTGTACAAATGGCTGTAGAGTGGAACCCAATGATATTGCTTTAAGAAGATTAATTATATGAGACAACATAGCAAATAGAAATATGATGGTTCAAATAAATATTTAACAGACATCTATAACAGACATCATGGGAGCCCCTACACACACACACATATATATGCTGTATATTCTATGAGTTACTTTATTTTGTTAAAAATAGCCCAGCGTATGCTCTCTCTCTCTCTCTCTCTCTCTCCCTCCCTCCTCCCCCCCTCTCTCTATATATGTTGTACTTTTCAGAGTATAAGACACACTCCCCCCCCTAAAACGGGTGGAAATGTTGGTGCATCTTATACACCGAATACAGCCATTGTTGGTGTCAGATATAAATGCCTTATTCTCCAATGTGTAAATAATGTACAGACAGGGTATCAGGGGTTAACTTATTCTTCACTTCTTAATGTATTCATAATTCACCACTCCCACATATAGCTCCACCCATTGTATATATAAGGAGCTACCTACACCATTTCCCTTGCTTCTATCTGTGAATATTCAGTGAATATAGAATGCCTAATGTAAATAAAAGAATATATAGTTAAATCTTTAACTCTTGTTGATCTTATTGAGTCTGATCCTGAAAATATCGCAACAAACTGGTAGCAGAGGATGGTTTATTGACTCAATAAAAAAGCTTTAAAATGTCTAAGAAAGATAGGCCCAACACCAGGGCCTACAGCAAAGAAATGGAAACGGAACAAGAAATAATCAACGAATCCACGAATGCAATTTCGAGAGAATCCGAAGAATACACCACTGAAGACGAAGAAATAATTGATGACCAGGAGGAAATCGAAATAGAAAATAACGAACTCAGGTCAGAGATATTAAAACTATTAAAAAGCCAGAAGAATGATGAAAGCCTCATCGCGAACCTCCAAGATATGCTAAAGAACAGCGGAGCAGCGAGAGAGAAAAACATCACCAATGAAAAACCCAAAGATCCAAAAATAGTGAGTAATATGACTGCGGAGAAAATCATTACAAAGAAGAAAAACGATGATCCCGCGCAAAAATTTGAATGGCGGCCATCTTGGTTTCAACCGGCCTCCAAGATGAACGAAGAAGAGCCAATCAGCAAGCTCAATTCAAAATTTCTGGCGCGAAAAATATTATCGGACAACGAAAACGAAAAGGAAGATTCAAACACCTCAGAAGAATCAGAACCAGAAAGCGAGGAAGATCCAACAAAACACCAAATAAAATCAGCGATGAAAACGCTCTTTGCTGCATTTGGGCCAAAACTGAAAATTACTAAAAAGACACCAAAAAAGCGAACGAGCAAGCCAATGCCTCAAGACCTGCCAGCTCCCATCCTGACTACTAGAGCGCTGACGCCGGAACCCAGAGAGCCCTGCCGATACCGCCCTACGCCGCAGACCGAAGCAAGCACCAATGCTTTCAATAGAAGAGGAAGAACAGCCACCGTCGCCAGAACCCCCAAAGTCGAACCAGAGACCGACTCATCTGAAGAGGAGCAGAGCGAGCGGGCCGCAATGAGGAGAACCTTCCACGACGACGCCGAAGAAGAAATGGGCAACGCGCATGCGCGAAACTACGCTGACGATCCGGGAAGACATGAACAGGAGAGAAGATCATGCAGACTCGTAGCGAGCATCCCCATGCCGTTTTGCAATTTTCTGCATTTACGAGACCACGGACTACCTCAGGTTGTAAGTAATGGACCCAATAATGTCGGAAATTTACCCAGTGACTTCCCAAAACTAAGGGTTGATGGCATTAATTTACAAGAATGGTATCAACAGCTCCAGGTTGTCTTTATGAAGGAAAACTTACTGTTTTTTATCACTAGTCCCCCAAAAAGACCTTGGACACTAAAAATAGATTGTTTACACCATAGAGCTTTTTTCTTAATAATATCTAGTGTGTCTCCTGCAATGTATCACAGCATTAAGCCAAATTTGACTGTTTCAGAAATTATTCAATGCATGTTTAATTTGTTTCACAGTGACAGTGTAGCCACCACCACAAGGATATCTAAAGACTTCTTTTCATCTAGGATAAAACCAGGGGTTTCCATAAGTGAACATTTAATATCTTTGAACAAAATAAGGGCTGAACTGCATTTGAGGGGGGAAGTGATTTCAGACCAAACAATGAAAAGTGTCATTATCAACTCACTTGACCCATCATGGGACAATTTTATGTCACATTTAGACACAATCAATCTAGGGTATTTATCCATAGAAAGTCTATCTAACAAATTGATAACAGAAGATAATTCTAGAAGGAATCGTTCTAACAATCACACAGAACATAAACCATATAGGAAAGTAGCTTTCCAAGAAAAATATAGTGGAACATTTAAATGTCATAATTGTGGATCCAGGGAACACAATAGAAGAGATTGCCCAAAATTCTTAAAAGAAAGATATAGATCAGAATACAGAAACAAATACGATTATAGACAGCCTTCCATAGAAAGGCATAGATATAGGAGCCCACCAAATCACAGAGAGAATAGAGGGGGCAGAGACAATTCAAAGGATAGAAAGTCTGGTTCACTGAATGGATTAAATAAACAAGACAACACTAACACACAACAAAGTGAGAACAATAATTGGCTTATTGATTCTGGAGCAACTAATCACACCACTAATAACAAAAGTATATTGTCTTCATTTGCAGAAGATAAATTTGTAATTAAGGTAGCTAACCAAGAAAAGGTTCAAGTATTAGGTAGAGGAAATGTAACCTTGCCTGGTTTAGGAAAAATAGAGGGGGTATTACTAATACCTGAAATACCTCATAACATATTAAGTGCCATAAAACTAAGCAGAGATTCTGACATTAACATTGTCTTTTCAAAAGGAAAGGCAACTTTGGAAAAGAATAAAATAAATGTAGGCACTGTGGTGACTAAAGGAGGACTACCTTACCTAATAACAAAAGAAAAATGGTTACATAACATTGATTCAAATATGGAAGATTGTATTGAAATAGATGATGAGAATGTTAGCAACAGTGACAATGATGAATGTAAAATATCTCATGATCACACAGATGCACACAACGATAAGAAGCCAAAGATAGGTAAACCAATTCATGATGAGTGTGCTCACATATTGCATAGGAAGTTAGGACATGCCAGTTTTCCTGTAGTGCAAAAAATGACTGAACACGCAGAAGGTGTTAAAATAAAGAATTGTGAAAATTATCTGGAATGCTCAGTATGTAAATCTTCAAAACTAAAAACTAGTCCCAGGCCAAGAAAATCTACCAGATCAACTAACAAAATTTTTGATTTAGTACACATGGACTTAGTTGGTCCATTAACTCCATCAATCACTTATAGGAAACGTTACTTCCTGACAATAGTGGACGATTATAGCCGCTATGGATTTGTTTACACATTAAAACACAAAGATGAAACACTTCAAAAATTTAAAGAATTTTACAAACGCATAGAAACACAACACAACATCAAAATAAAACAAATTATGACAGACAGAGGATGCGAATTCATGTCTAAAGAATTCTCACAATGGTTAAAAGACAAAGGAATGTTACATTACACATCTAGTCCATTTTCTCCGTTCCAAAACGGGATTGCAGAGAGAAAAAATTCCACATTACAAACCATGATTAGATGCACATTGGAAGATGCTGGCTTAAGCAAACAATTCTGGTCAGAAGCCTTACATTATTCAAATTACACACAAAATAGAACATGGTCCAGCATTATAAATAAGACACCATATGAAGTGATGTATAATAGAAAACCAAAATTAGCACACATGCATATATTTGGAGTCACAGCAGACGTACACATACCTAAACAATTAAGAAGAAAGGGAGAAAATGTGTCCAGGAGACTCAGATTTATGGGATATGAGACTGGCACTAAAGGATACAGATTCATTGATAGTAACAACAAATTTATAGTCTCCAGAACAGCTGTGTTCCATGAACAAGCTAACTGGTCTAAATTACATCTTAATGAGATATTCCCAAATAAACATGAAGATACAAAATCTCATGAGAAAGGGACTATAGAAAAACAAAATATCAACAAATATAAAAACAAAACCAAAACTTGGACAAATAGCCAACTCAAAATAAAGACAGATACACTAACAAAAAAGGAAGCAAGATATTTGCATGATAACGATAGTAAACCCGAGAAAATCATTAGAAACACCAGAAATCAAATGCCAAATAAATACAAGGATTATGTAATGCACATGAATGGTGAACCAACAACACCCAATACATACGAGGAAGTGTTAAAACTTCCTCACGAAGAAAAAGAAAAATGGGAATTAGCAATGAAGAAAGAGATGGAAAGTTTACAAGGACTAAATGTATTTACACCTGCATCTGCACCTAAAGATAAGACAATTATTGGTACCAGATGGATATATAAAATTAAGAATTTAGAGGGAGGAAATACTCTATACAAAGCTAGATTGGTTGCACAGGGTTATGCACAGAAATATCCAGAGGACTATACTGACACGTATTCCCCCACTGTAAGAACAGAGAGTGTCAAAACAGCTCTAGTGGTAGCTTCAGCACTCAATCTAGATGTATTCCAATATGACATACAGACTGCGTACCTACACGCAAAATTAGATAAAGAAATATACGTGAGAGCACCTCATAGTCCATACACAAACAGAAATGAGACTTGGTTGTTAAACAAGAGTTTATACGGGCTAAAACAATCTGGTAAACGGTGGTATGATTGTTTAGTAAAAGTACTTAAGACCATGGACTTCAACGCTACCACTGCTGATAATTGTTTCTTTGTCAAGAGGGGTGATGATTACATTGAATTTGAATTGATTTATGTGGATGACATTTTATACATAGGAAAACATAAAGAAAGAAGAGAAACTTTTGTAACTAAACTAAATGAACATTTCTCATTGAAATCTTTAGGCAAGGTAAACAAATACCTTGGTGTCCAAATTAATAAGACAAAAAGGGGATTCAAACTTACCCAGAGAGATAAGATCATAGATCTTTTAAATAAATGCAACTTAAACAATGCCAAACCTTATGATACCCCTATGCAAACTGACTTTCTAAGGAATTCTGATGAGTCTTCTCCCGAGTTCAAGGACAATACATTCTATAGATCAATCATAGGTTCACTCCTTTACATATCTAATTGGACTAGACCGGACATCGCTTTACCACTCAATTTATTATCTAGGCATGTCAGCAAACCAACAATGTACCACTGGGAAGCTGTTAAAAGAATTTTAAGATATTTAAAAAGTACACTAGACTTTTGTTTAATGTTAGAACCTAATGATATTAAAGAACCAAAGCTTACGTGTTATGCAGATGCAGATTGGGCTGGAGACACCTCATGCAGAAAAAGCACATCCGGTTATGTATTTCTCTTAAATGACTGTCCAGTTTACTGGTACACTGGTAAACAAGAACTAGTGGCTACTTCAACAACAGAAGCGGAATATGTTTGTTTATCCAAGGCCGCAAATAATCTTGTATGGTTTAATGATTTAATTTCAGATGTCTGGAAAAAACCTGCTCTGCCTTTTGTTATGCATGAAGACAATAAAGCAGCCATTGAAATATCTAGATCTGATGCCATTGGACAAAGATCCAGACATATAGATATAAAATTTAAACATGTGAGACAATTATCTCAGGATGGATTTATTAAAGCAGTGCATTGCGACACTTCAGAACAATTAGCTGATATATTAACGAAGCCTTTACCTTCTAAACAGCATAAATACTTAACCTCTAAGTTGTATGTTTTGTATTGTCCTGAATCTGAATGTAACTGGTGTTGTATAACGAATCGGCATTTAGAGGGGGATTTGTCAGATATAAATGCCTTATTCTCCAATGTGTAAATAATGTACAGACAGGGTATCAGGGGTTAACTTATTCTTCACTTCTTAATGTATTCATAATTCACCACTCCCACATATAGCTCCACCCATTGTATATATAAGGAGCTACCTACACCATTTCCCTTGCTTCTATCTGTGAATATTCAGTGAATATAGAATGCCTAATGTAAATAAAAGAATATATAGTTAAATCTTTAACTCTTGTTGATCTTATTGAGTCTGATCCTGAAAATATCGCAACAGTTGGCCTCCTGAAGCCCCGCCCAGCGTGTCCCGTTTTTCTGAAAAATGGAACTGTTTTTCACAAAAACAGGATGCACAGAGGCTTGGGGAAGCCTGCAGTGCTCCTGTGGGCTGAGGAGGGCAAAACGCCCCTGTTTTGGCAAAAAATGGGTGAAAATGGCCCATTTTTCACAAAAACGGGGTGCGCAGAGGGTTTGGGGGGCCTCAGAGTGCTCCTGGAGGCTGAGGAGGGCAAAAACGTCCCCATTTTTGCAAAAAACAGACCCATTTTTGGCCTCCAAAATCTCCCATGTGTCACATTTTTGTCCTTCCCAGCCCCCAGGAGCAGTATGCAGGCCCCCCAAACCCTCCGTGCCCCGTTTTTGAAAGAAAGAGAGTTTGGAAAGCCTGCAGAGTGCTCCTGAGGGCCGGGGAGGGCAAAAACTTTTTTTTCTTGCTTACCTCTTTGAAATCTTGGTGCGTCTTATACACCGGTGCATCTTATAGCCTGAAAAATCTGGTATATATGTTTTTGTGTGTGTGTGTGTCTGTCTGTCTGTATATGTATGTGTGTGTGTTTGTGTGTGTATGCATGTATGTATATGTATGTGTGTGGCATATTCGGGTCTTTTCTTGTGTAAGATTGAGACTATCTTGGCGATGTTTCGACGAGGTCCCACTTGTCATCTTCATAGAGACAGCATTTCCGATCACGCTTTGCTCGCACAAGCACGAAGCCGAAGACACCAGCCTGAAGATGACAAGTGGGACCTCGTTGAAATGTCGCCAAGATACTCTCAATCTTACACAGGAAAAGACCCGAATACGTCAAGACTTGCATACGTGTGTGTGTGTGTGTAGGTCTTTGGTTATTCGGGTTTTCTCCTGCGTAAAATTGGAAGTGTCTTGGTGACGTTTTGACAAAGTTTCATTCGTCATCTTCAGGCTGGTGTCTTCAGCTTCGTGCTTCTAGTAGCAATGTGTGATTGCAGCTGTTTCTTCCTTTTAACTGCCAGTGGGGGTATGAACTGATTGGGTGGGAGCTTGGCTGTGTTCTGATTGGGTGGAAGTGTGTTCTGATTGGTTGGGGGCTTGGCTGTGCTCTGATTGGATGGAGGGTTGGCTGTGCTCTGATTTCAGCCTAGAAACTAGTGGATTGTGATTTCACTGAACTAGGGCTGCATAAAAATCTTGGTTTACGTAGGAAGAACCTGGCTAAAGAGAAATGTATGTATGTATGTATGTATGTATGTATGTATGTATGTATGTATTTCTCTTTAATCAGGTTCTTCCTACGTAAACCAAAATTTTTCTGCAGCCCTTGTTCAGTGAAATCACAATCCACTAGTTTCTAGGCTTTTTTTCCAGCAGCCAGCAAGCTCCCTGCTGCCCACTGGGAGACTAAGGAGACTAAGGCAGCAGGGAGCTTGCTGGCTGCTGGTAAAAAAGGGAAAAAAAGCCTAGAAACTAGTGGATTGGGATTTCACTGAACTAGGGCTGCAGAAAAATCTTGGTTTACATAGGAAGAACCTGGCTAAAGAGAAATACACATAAAGACCTACGAAAAGAAAAGAAAACATATATATATATATATATATATATATATATATATATATATATATATATATATATATATATATATATATTCTCAGGTTTTCGCGGGTGTTTGTATGTAGGTCTTTGGTTATTCGGGTCTTCTCCCACGTAAAATTGGAAGTGTCTTGGCGACGTTTCGACGAAGTCTCATTCGTCATCTTCAGGCTGGTGTTCTCGGCTTCGTGCTTCCAGGAGCAATGTGAGATCGCAGCTGTCTCTTTCTTTTAACTGCTAGTGGGGGTGTGAGCTGATTGGGTGGGAACTTGGCTGTGTTCTGATTGGGTGGAGGTGTGTTCTGATTGGTTAGGGGCTTGGCTGTGCTCTGATTGGATGGGGGGTTGGTTGTGCTCTGATTGGATGGGGGGGTGTTCTGTTTGGGTGGGGGCTTGGTTGTGTTCAGCTTAGTCTGAGTTGCAGGGGGATTTGAGCTGGTGAGCTGCGTTGTTGTTGTTTGGCTTCGTGTTTGTGGCTGTGCGAGCTCTTCATGGTGGGTGTCAGTCTGCTTCATGTATGGATTGGAGGGGTTTAAAGTGGCTAATGATGCAGCTGCGGTCTGGCTTCTGGTCCTTGGTCATGGCTCATTATCAGTGTGGGTTTGAGTCTGCTTTCTGCGTGGATGTGTGGTGGTGACATCCTGTGTGGCTCTTGTGAGTGTGGGTCTGGTGTCATTCGTTGTGTTAGGGACTCGTTTGTCAATAAGGGCGGGTTTCCAAATGGCTGGTAGGTGGGAGGTATCATCTTGTTTGTTCATGCTGTGTGGGCGTTTTTCTATCTCGATGGCTTCTCTGATTATTCTGTTGTTAAAGTGTTCAGTTTTGGCGATAGTTCTGGTCTTTTTAAAGTCAATATCATGTCCTGTGGCTTTAAGGTGTTGGACCAGGGAAGAAGTTGGTTCCTCTTTTCTGACTGAGTTCTTGTGTTCTTCTATGCGTGCACTTATTCGTCTGTTGGTTTGTCCGATGTATGTGGTGGGGCAGGCGGTGCATGGGATTTCATATACTCCTTGATTTTCTAACTCAATTTTGTCTTTGGGGTTCCTTAGGATGGTGGATATTTTTCGGTTTGTGCAGAATGCTGTCTTGATGTTATGTTTGTGGAGGATTTTGCTTATTCTGTCTGTGGTGCCTTTTATGTATGGGAGGAGGGCTTTGCCGTTTTCTTATTCTCTGTCTTGGATTTTAGTGGGGGTTTCTTTTTGGATTAGGTTGGTGATCTTATTTCTTTGGAATCCATTGGATGTTAGTACGTTAGTGAGAGTGTGTAGTTCGGTTTTTAGGTGTTGTTCGTCAGCTAAGTGTTTTGTTCTGGAAATGAGTGTCTTGGCTACAGAGTTGATCTGGGCAGGGTGGTAGTGTGAGAGTGCATGCAGATAGCGGTTTGTGTGTGTTTTCTTCTGGTAGATAGTGTGTCCTAGGGAGCCATTGGATTTTCTGTAGACTAAGACATCCAGGAAGGGAAGTTGGTTGTTCGCTTCTGTTTCCATGGTGAACTGTATTTTGGGGTGTAGGCTGTTGAGGTGTGTGAGGAAGTTGTCCAGTTTTTCTTTCCCATGTGGCCAGATTATGAAGGTGTCGTCTACATATCTGAGCCAGAGTCTGGGTTTGTGATCAGATTTTTCTAGAGCTTGGGTTTCAAAGTATTCCATATAGAGGTTGGCAATGACAGGTGAGAGGGGTGAAACGTCGCCAAGACACTTCCAATTTTACGTGGGAGAAGACCCGAATAACCAAAGACCTACACACACACACACACACACACACACACACACACACACACACACATATATGTGTGTGTATGTGTGTGTGTATATATATATATATATATACACACACACACACACACACACACACACACACACACACACACATATATGTGTGTGTGTGTGTGTGTGTATATACACACACACACACACACACACACACACGTGTGTGTGTGTGTGTGTTCAAATTCTGAAAAAAAAGAGTAGGTTATTTGAAGATCCATTTATTTCTCACTGGCCAAGGAGCAAATGGAAGAAGATTTAATTAAGACATGCTTATCCAGCCATAGCTGTGGCTTCCTAGAATGGATTTTGACATAATTTTCAATAGCACATAACAAAGTAATGATTCAACTAGATACAAGTAATGTACAAATTCTCACCGTGAGAAAAGCAACTTGAAAAGACAGAATGTTTTGCTCTTTTATGCTTGCTTACAATTATTGTGTACATTTATCCTTTGGATCAAGAAACAAGTCCACTTGGGACATTCCTGGTTTTGAGTAGAAAGCAAATTCATGGTTTTCATATCCAAAAAGAAAGGAAGGCTGACCAATGCAATTTATTATCATACTGGTCAACAGCACATTGAATATAATGCTAGAATTGTATTGTAGGGCTATATGAAGTATGCTGTGATATGTTTGCTAAGTGCATTTGTGCAAGCAAACTATTCTTTGTCAAAGATACATGGCCACATCTTTCACAAGCTCTTAGTGCTTGAGGGATTTTCTTAGGACAACCCCAAAGACGTGTGCATTTACAACTTTTGTAATTTGCAAGCATTGCCAGAGTAACATCCATGGGCCAATATGCACAAAAACCTGGGAATGTCTTCAGAAAAGCACACTAAGTCTTGTATACACAGTGCCTCACTACTTCAATGGGATTACTTGACTTGTTACAAAATTCATCTCAAAGTGCTCTGTGGAACCATATCATTTCTATAATTACTATTAGTTACAAAACTTTCTCTGGAAGAATCTCTAGAGAAATTGGATATATATGATAAAAGATGTGGCTGCTTTAATGGGTCAAAAAACAGATGCTATGTTGGTCAATTACTATAATAAAGATTTGGCTTGACAGACAGGTACTAAATATATCTTCCAAATCAAATGAAAAATATGGAGGATCCCTACTAGACACCATTTCATGTTTCTGAAGAAGCACACCTGAATTTATCAGAATACTGTATATATACAAAAGTGTACAGTCATCAATGATGCATATACTTTGTGATTATTTTGGTCATATTCTTGTATTCAGAAATTTATTTATTTATTTATTGGTTTGATTTATATGCCGTCCTTCTCCGGACACTCAGGGCGGCTTACAATGCGTTAAGCAATAGCCTTCATACTTTTGTATATACCTGCTTAGTAGGGCTTTCACCCCCAATCCCCAAGCGGTGTTCTTTTTTATTCAAAGTCAGTTTATTGCCCCCACAATCTGGGTCCTCATTTTACCTACCTCTAAAGGATGGAAGGCTGAGTCAACCTTGAGCCTGGTGAGATTTGAACTTGCAGTATTTGCAGGCAGCTGGTGTTACTTAACAGCACTTTAGTCTGATGTGCCAGCAAGGCATAAATTTGAAAAATGATTACTTTATAGAATTTCTTAGTATGCTAAGATGCCAAAACCTCTCACCTATAGATCACTACTACATTGAAAATGCTGATCAATATTATTATGGATCGACCAGATAGATATATCCTTTGTCTCTTTGTGTACTATTTCTGTGTAATACAAAAACATATGGTAGGGATTTAGGAACAAAATGAACAAGCATGTGGTACTATTTCTGGTCTTCACAAGTTCATTCAAAGATCTGAAAGTTCTATGTAGCTCTTTAATTCAACTTGGAGAGGCCAATTGGAAATAATAGTCATGCTTTTTCATTTACTTAATTCCTAAATATCTCAAAAGTAAAAAAATAAAAAAGAAGCCTGTAGTAACATAAAAATAAACACTATTTGACCAAAGTAGAAATACAGTGATCAGCTTTCTTGCAATATAATAAAGTGGACAGAATATGTTTCCCATTCAGTTCAGTTCAATGATCATTCTATTTATTGCTAAATGCAAAGTCAAGTATATTTACTGAAGCAAAGCATATTGAAAATCAGTATTCAATCATGTATGTGTGTTATTACAATATATTCTTCATTCCTTTTAAATAATATTGTGCCTTACAACCAATCATGTTAAAATATAGACTTATCCATACATTCTTTGTGGATTTTAGTTGGTTTGACATGTTTAGGTAAAAAAAAAACATGATCATATCATTTCTGAATCCCATATCCAGTTGTACAATATTAAGAATGAAGAACTGTTCCCTTCCCAATGCTTTCCTAATTTACCTTATTCATATTATTTGCAGTGTTGAACTTAGCACGTATATGCTACCTTTCTTATAAAGCACAATGTGTCAAAATCTTTAGCTCCCAGTTTGCACACCCTTTCATCATAGTTTCAATCTTCAGCTTTCTTTTCAATTAATTAAATATGGCACATATGTTTTGTGCAGTAATGGGTTGATGCTATTTTGTGTAGCTTTCCTTGCCAATTCTATGAATGAGAGAAAAAAGCAAAAAATAAAAAATAAAAATCCCAATACCACTTCCCAATGATGGTAATTTCTAATAACTTAATTTATAAATTATTAATAATTATATATTATTGTAATAACTAAATTATTATTTCTAATAAATGGATGGGAACTAATCAAGGGGAGAACTGTGGAAATAAGGAGAAATTTCCTGATAACTAGAACAATTACTCATTGGAACTCTTGCCTTCAGAAGTTGTAGGTACTCTATCACTGGAGATCTTCAAGAAAAGTTTGGACAACCATTTGTCTGAAATGATGAGCAGCGAGTAGGATAGAAGACTTCCAAGGTTCCTCCCAACTCTTCTATTATTCTGTGTCTCACATGCAAACTACCAATAACTTCCAGATATCTTAACTTCAATTTTTAGCATTGTCAGTAATGGCCATGCAAGTGGGACAATGCTGGAATTTAAAAACACACAACTGAAATTTAACCAAGGCTAGAAAACATTAACCTAAGCCATGCTGCCTTTGTATAGACCCTCATAATTATACAGACTCCTACAAAAACCCAACTTTTGAATATAGACAGCTATTTCATTTTATACAATGAAATAGCTGTCTATTTTATACCAACATTAATGAAGTTCTACACTAAAGAACAAGGAGGAGTATTGTTCAGATTGAACTGTGCATTCCTGTTCTTCAAAGATGTCTTCAGGAGCTGTTTCTTGAGTAAAATTCTCTGGTTTTCTTTTTCATGAAGTATTTATTGCTGTAGAATTTTTTTTTTTTTTTTGCAAGGCTCCATACTGCCAGCTTGGTTAGGGCAACTGTGTGCTAAATTTCTCAAGGGAAAAATATGGTGTCAGTGAAGGGCACAATAAAATAAGTAACCTTCCATGCAAGGACAAGATATTTATGTAGGACAGTGTGAGAAAAATTAATTTGCCCTGTCAAACAGCAAGTGGTTAGGGCTCTATGTCCTAATAATTCTGGCATTTTCCTGAAAAAAAACATTCATTTGGCAGCACTTTGGCATTTTGCAGAGTAGAAATGGGGGAAAAAAAGTACCAATCCTTATTTTGAAATTCAGAGTCTGTATTCCAGCATCTATATTTTCACATTAGAAAACTGGAATGTTGATATTTTCCTTAGAAGCAAATGGTAATAAAGAATTTATAATTGCTCATTTTGAAACACTATAGTCCAGTGTTTATCAAGTTTGTCATCTTTAAGATGTGTGGACTTTTACTCTCAGAATTTCCCATTCAGCACGTTTGAGAAACACTGCTCTAGACTCAGATATTGTCAGGTATGAAGAATCAGGACCACATATTAAGTTCTAGTTAAGATTTATTGCTCATGCCTAAACACAAAGATCTAGTCAACTAGTGATCAGCACTAAATTGGTGCTAGATAAAAACTAACAGACATGGGGGGAAAGGGGGGGCTCAACTTGAATCACTTGTGGGAACATAATGACTCCAGAGTGATTCCTCTTTTGACTCCACCCTGAGAATCTGCATCTTCTACAGATATAGAGTTGTAATTGCTGATATTAGACCAGACTGAATTGGCTTGCATGATCTCTGGGGAGCATTTCAACTCTGTATGAAAAAAATGATGAACTTTGAAAGGGCATATGGGCTTTATAATTTATGGTTAATGGTGCAAGTACATAAATGAGATACCAGCCACAGAATAACACTGCAACAGCAGAGAAAATAGGAGATCATGTTACCATTTCAGATCTTCCCTTAAGTGCAATAACTGCTTGAATTGTGAGTACGAATGAATATTTAAAAATAAGATTCTGTGCAGGGAATAATAGCGTTGAGCAACAATAACAGATTTAATGTCTGAACCACAACCTACTGTCAAAAGAAGGTAGAACAATATGTTGTAAAACTCAAACATAAAATGCCTACTAGTACATAGGCTTCATACTCATTGACTTTTTCTTTACATCTTGATTAAATAAAGAAGAAAAGTAAGGAAGAAATAGCACTCTTTGAAATGGTTGATTTAAAAACCATGTTGTCTGTGCCTAAGTGAAATACTGGAATAAAAGAACTGGTGGTGATTTGCACTTAGTCATTGTTGTTCATAGACTTAACATAATTAAGTTTGCTCATTGTTAATATGCTATTAATGAATTATCTACTGTTGATTAACTTGCTGTTTTGAATGGAAAATTGTTGCATTTATAATTCATCTTATTCTTTGTTCTACAAGTTTTTGTGGGCTATTAGCACTTTTGAGTTTCCTTCTTGAGAGGGCAGCAATTTTTTTCAAATATATTGAAGTACATACAAAGATTTTGTTAAACAGGACAAATATGTATTAACATTATGGTTCAGATTCATATATAGGTAACTTAGCTTAACCTACAATCACAACTGGGATCAGAATTTCCATTGCTAAGCAAGGCAGTTGTTAAGTGAATCATGCCCTATTTTATGACATTTATTTTGCCATGGTTAACACATCATTGAGTTGCTAAGTGACTCATGCAGTCATTAAGCTAATCCTGGTTTTCCCATTGACTTCGCTTGTTGGAAGCTGGCTGAGAAGGTTGAAAATGGTAATCATGTGACCTTGGGATGCTGCAACCATTGTAAATGGATCCTTTTCAGTCCGGCTTCAGACCTGGCTACAGCACGGAAACTGCCTTGGTTAGGCTGATGGATGATTTCTGGCGAGCCCGAGACAGGGGTCATTTCTCTATCTTGGTGCTACTTGACCTCTCAGCGGCTTTCAATACCATCAACCAGGGTATCCTTCTGGGGCGACTAAGAGAGCTGGGAGTGGGAGGCACCATGTTGCGGTGGTTCACCTCCTATCTCTGGTCGATCACAGTTGGTGCTGGTAGGAGGACAGAGGTCGCCCCTAGGCCCCTTGTCTGCAGGGTGCCTCAGGGCTTGGTCCTTTCTCTCCTCCTATTTAACATCTACAGGAAACCACTGGGTGAAATCATCTGATGACATGGGGTGGGATATCAGCAATATGCTGATGATACCCAGCTGTATATCTCCCCCCTCGTCAGTTCAGTGAGGCGATAAATGTGATGTGCCGGTGCCTGGAGGCTGTGAGGATCTGGATGGGAGTCAACAGGCTCAGACTTAACCTAGACAAGACCGAATGGCTCTGGGTATTGCCCCCTAAAGACTATGTCGATTGTCCATCCTTGGTTCTGGGGGGAGAGAAAGTGCCCCCCTCAGAATGGGCTCATAATTTGGGTGTCCTTCTAGACTCACAGCTGAGATTGGAACCACATCTGACAGTTGTAGCTTGGGGGACCTTTGCATAGGTTCGTCTGGTGCACCAATTGCGACCCTACTTGGATCAGGAGGCTCTCTTCACAGTCATTCATGCCCTTGTTACCTCACGGTTGGACTATTGCAACGCACTCTACATGGGGCTACCCTTGAAAAGTGTTCGGAGACTACAGTTAGTCCAGAATGCAGCCGCACAAGTTATAGTGCGCCTAGATACACCCACATTACACCAATTCTCCGCGAGCTGCACTGGCTCCCTATTGATCTCCGGGTGCAATTCAAGGTGTTGGTTATTACCTTTAAAGCCCTACATGGCTCAGGACCAGGCTATCTTCGAGACTGCCTTCTACCACATAGCTCCCAGTGACCGGTAAGATCCCACAGAGTCGGTCTCCTCCGGGTCCTGTCAGCTAAATAATGTTGGCTGGCGGGCCCGTGGCAGAGGGCCTTCTCTGTGGCTGCCCCGGCTCTCTGGAACCAATTAACTCCTGAAGTCCGGACCGCCCCCACCCTATTGGCTATCCGGAAAGCGGTGAAGACCTGGCTCTTCCGGCAGGCCTGGGGCCGTTGATCTCGTTATAGTGATCTTGCAAGACCCGGCCACAAATTGGAGTGTATGTGTTTTAATGTTTTAATGTTTTAATGTTTTAATGTCTTCTTTTAACTTTTGTATGGGATATTGTTGCATTGTTTTATTCTCTGTTGTAAGCTGCCCAGAGTCCCTTGGGAGTTGGGCAGCATAGAAATGCGACAAAATTAATTAAATAAATAAATAAATAAATAAATAAATAAATAAATAAATAAATAAATAAATACATACATACATACATACATACATACATACATACATACATGTCAGTTTTCATCTGCACTAATTTTGATTACATGACTATGGGAATGCTATAATAATCATAAGCATGAGGACTGGTCATAACTCATTTTTACAGTGTCACTTTAACCTTGAATGGGTGGTAAACAAATAGTTGTAAATTGGGGAGAATTCATAAATTATAGCAGGTGGATTCTGGATATAGCTGAATCAGATTTCCTCAACAGTAAACCCAGTATAAATCTAAACTGTCCATTGACATTTCAGAAATCAGTGAGATGCATACAATTTTTTTCCCCAGATTGAAGCAATACATATTTGTAATTATCATTCTCATTCCCACTAGAGGAAAAATGAACCTGAAAGGCTGCCCTACTTAGGGCAATCATATGAATTCATAATGGAGCTGAGATGTTCAGTTAAAGTAACTTTTCCAAGGACTAGCAGACCTGTAAAGTTGAATAATTTCCTCTCAGCAAACTTGGGAATTTTCTTAAAATTTGGCAATTTATCATGTTTTCAACTCACTGAAGAACACAATTGCATACTGAAGATATCAAGTTACATTGGGTCATTTATATTTCTTAGCCATATCATTAATTCCCAACAAAAGCTGAAATATTCAGAGTTGCAAGTCAGTTTCATTATTTGATTCATAGCAGATATGAATAAGATCACACAGTATTCTAATTAATACTCATTTTCCTAGCTACTCATTTTGTTCTTTTCTGCAAGTACCCGCAACATCCAGTACTCCTCAATTCAACACTGACTTTTTAATATTTCTCTTCTTTCTCACATTGACCTTTACATGTCCCAGACTAGGAACATGAACTGCAGACTGTTATTACTAATAAAAAGAAGAAGAAGAGGAGAGCTCCAAATACTATAACAAAGAGAGAAATAGATAAAAGAATGGAGTTGATACACATAATACATTTTTAACAAGAACCTCCTTTTTAATATGTTTGCATTTTGCTATATCCACTATTTTAGATATTACTTTACAGACATTTAAATATGACATAGAAAATAACAAATTCATAAAATCAGTAATTTTATAGTATATTTTAACATAAAAAGTTTACTTTAGGTTGCCAACAAATTTAAGGAGAACATTCTGGAATAAAAGTGTCATTACTGAGAACTTTTGTAATGATATCTGCAGTTCTCTTTGCTAAATGTATTGGATTTTTAAATAGTTATTTTACATATTAAGGGCCCTTATGGTACAGTGGTTCAGGCATCAGATTAGAAAGCAGGTGACTGTCAGTTCTAGTCTTGCTTTAGGCCTGAAGACTTGGGCTAGTCACTTTTTCTCAATCCTAGGAAAGAGGCAATGGGAAATCATTTCTGAAAAATCCTGCCAAGGAAACTGCAGGAACTTGTCCAGGCAGTCTCAAGAATCAGACCCAACTGAATGGAAGAAAAAAAAAATCTTACATAAAGTTCTTCAAATATGTTCCTTCTCTTTTTTGCCTTTTAATGCTTTTTTCAATCATTATCTATAATGATTGAAAACATACATACATCTAAAAAACAAAAAACATACATCTAAATGGTAGCAACACATACACATCTACAAAGTAGGCTGACAATAAAAGATGAATTGAAATAGCACAATGCAAACCATGTGTGACATATTTCCTTGCAAACATAAGGCCTGGATGGATATCATGACAACAATAAGAACACACATCAGAAGCTATTTTTGTTTCATCACATTTTGTACTTGTCACTTATGTAAAAGGGCTAACATTGAGCATGAGTATACAAGAAAAAATTAGCACTAATGGCACTAACAATTGATTAATAAGAATTAATTATACAATTACATTTAATTATGTATAATTATAATACAGTTAATTTTATAAGATATTGTTTTATTGTCCTGTAAAAAAGTTTTGGCAGCTATGGGAGAGAAGTCAGAAGCCAATGATGATTAAAAATATATTTCCAAAGAAGACTTTGCTATTTTATATAATCTTTGAGATTATAGTATCTCATTGGCAATTCTTACCAAAGACAAAACTTTATTACAGTCAACAGGATTATTTTTAAAAATATATTTTATAGATATTTTAATACAACAAACAATATAATTACTTCCTCAGGTGTTAAATGTGAAGATTTTTTCTATAGCCCTAGCCAATGTGTATTAGGAAATGGTTACGGTCAACTTTTCAACTGACCAATACATTTCTAGACATTATTAATCCATGAAGGAAGAAAATATATCACAATAAGATCCAAAATACAATTTAAGGTCTCAAAAGAACCTTGGAAAAAGTAATGCTGTGATGATGGATGGATGGATATATGATTAGATAGATAGATAGATAGATAGATAGATAGATAGATAGATGAGAGAAATATGAAAGGTCAGAATTCCTGATACACATATATAGACATATTATAAGGAGTAATAATCAAGGAAAGCTAATTGTAAATAACATAGTTATAAGTAAATGAAAAAGACATGTCAGCAAAAGTTGTATTGTGGTTTTAGCTGAGCAAAAAGAAGATAATAAGGCAGCAGCTTGTTCAGCTTGCTTTTAATGACAACTGATCCATTGAATTCTCTATTTGATAGGAAATTGAACTAAAATATAGCCCCCAAGTGCCTGCTGGGCTATTCACAGAGTAAGCAGAATATTCATTTTCTTCAATTCCCATACCATTTCATTTGAAAATAGGAGCTAGAATTAGGCATGCTCTTTAATGAACTCTCTGATTCCTAGAAAAAGCAGATGGTCCAAAGGCTGTCAGTTTGGGCATTAGTTTACATCCGGGGAAGAGGACAACTCTGATGTTAGAAGGAGTATAAGACCCCTGTTTCAAATATACACCCAAACCTCACAGCACTTGAGGTCCAAAAAAGTGCTTTAAAATGAGCCCCAATGATTTCATGCCTGTTAACTTCCAATTTACTCAGACCAGAGCAGAGATGAGAATTCTAAGTGTGCCGGGTAGACCCAAAGCAATGATGTTTAAACTGTAACATTTACTTGGAGAGATAATTCATTTTGGCACAATAATAAACATTTTCTAAATTTAATTTTTCAGTGTTGGAGAAGTGAAAGTTATATTAGTAAAAATAATAAACTCATAATAGGGAAAGGAGAAGGAGAGGCCTTCTAAAGTTTCTTTGCATACTGTTTGCAATTCCAGTTTTAATATACTGGAAAAAGGATACTATTTTTTTAAAGCCAAATCATTTTGTTATGTGTGTAAATAGATGTATCATGGTGTCTGATAATCTTGACCTTGGAAAAGAATCTGAATAGGCAGCTTCATTTCCCCACTAGATCCTTGCAACTCAGAAGTTATCTCTCAGGGGTCTCTTTTGCAATTCAGTCTAATCATCACTTCCTCATAAAAGCCAAAGACTTGTAAACAAAGCAATGACCTTTTAAGATTATGGATGTCTTTTAGAAATATTAACCTAGACAGCTCTCATAACAGCAGAGTTAGCAATTGTTACTTCACAAAGACTCAGAAGATCCTGGAAAAATATATGCATATTTCAGCTCCCCCTTCTCATTCTATTATCCTGTGAATTGATTAATCACAACTGGATCTTTTTCGTCATTTTAAGTAAGACTTCATCTTGGGTCTTATCAGTGACAGTGAAGCATTCAAGCACTAATTTTATTTCTTGCAGAAATATGACATGTTACACAATCAGGAAGAAGAGCTATCTCACTATGGTTTGGAATCAGGTCAAAGGGATTATTGGGGAAAGTACCTTAGGATTTCTTACTCTGGGACATATCTAGAAGATATTGACTTTGTGAAGGTTCCTTAAGATTATTTTAAGAACCTATTTCTTCCTTCTAAGAAAAGACTGTGCTAAAATTTATATTTCATATAGATCTCTATATTGTTACTACCTTTTTTACTGCATCTGGAGGTTGCTATATTTTACCATCCTGAGGACAGAGGAAAACATATCAACTGTCTGAAGATTCAGAAAAGTGTTCAGCTGTGCTTCCTTCCCAAATTAGACACATAATTCTCTTGATTTGGGCAATGTCCTACTATTTTTAGTTGGACTGAAATTCATAGGATTATTAATATGATTCAGACTATGCTACTGGCTCTTGACTATATTAGCAATACATGCCGTACATTAGCTATATATTTTTGTTAGTGCAAACAGTACTTAAATGTATATTTTACTTCAGTCAATTACTGATCTATGTTTGTCAATATTTTAAGTACGTTTTTATTTATTTTTATTTATTTTTCATTTTCTTTGACAAAGAGACCAGGAGCAATTTGATCAAAGTTTGGTGTTTCTCTGTTTATAATATAAATTTCAGAATTTCCACTCCCATTTTTCTTATTTAAAAAATAATGTTGTAACACATGGTTATCACATGTATCATATTTTTCTTAATTTCTTTGTTGTATTAAAGTATTTTTTTTAAATAAAAGAGGAATGGAAAGGGTAAAAACATGATGACGATGGCTATCATTTCCTTTTGATTGAAATCTGTGGAAGGGAAACTGTTTAAGAAAGAAAGAAAAAAAAAAGCCAAGAGAAAATGCGCTAATTCAGAAGCATGTGTATCATAAGTTTTTCTTTTCTTTATTTTCATTGCTACTGTCATCAGCTGTATTTTAATTTGAATCTTTTCTTCCAATTAAAACTGTTTAAGTCAATTTCCTGGCTTTCCTAGTATATTACTTTGTATGGATAACATAAAAATTAAGACATATTTTACAACAATTTTTTTCTTCCGATCTACACTCATCCTGAGATTATATAGCACAGGCTACAAGCAATAACAATTTGTGAGATAGTTTATTTTCAGGGCTGCTGTTCTCCCACTTAACTTTTGAAAGCACAATTCACAATTTAGGTGGGCATCAGTTGATGACTTTGCTTGCAAGTACATTAAAAAAAAAAGACTATTTCAATAGTCTATTTCACTGTTGGTGGTTCCTTAGTACAAAGAATGGAAGAAGTAAGACCTCCGGAGAAGGCAAAGACAAAGGAGAAGGAGAAGGAGAAGGAGAAGGAGAAGGAGAAGGAGAAGGAGAAGGAGAAGGAGAAGGAGAAGGAGAAGGAATAACGTTGAATGAAAACCACTGTTCTATTTCTTTTTACTCAAGGTGAGTTCGAGCGATTCTTCATAAATTCTCTGATTCAAATAAAAATAGAAAAGTAGTTGTTTCTATGGTTGGCAGTGCAGTGCTATAGTACAGAATTACAATGTTCGCATCCATAGCCAACATACTGTATATAAAGATGTCTGAATATACTTATAGCAAATGTCATTCTCTGAGTATGGATTTATATTTAATTCAGTTGTGAACATTTGTAAAAGCAAAAGTCCATAATAAAAATCTTGCTGGACAAGACCACAAAGGCTTTCTCAGCATCCTATTTCTACAATGCCTAGTCAAAAAGAAATCTAAAAGCAAGTCATGACAAAATAATATAAATGAAAATTACAAAAAAAAAAAAAATCTTCTGATCCACATTCTAGAGCAAATAATATTTAGAATTTCATGCAGAAGTTACATAGTGATCAAAACTGGGAGAAAACAAGAGACTCCTAAACAGTACAGTGAAGTTAAAGTGTAAAACACTTTGGGAGAATGACAAGAAAAATGAGATGGGGCGTTGGTCCTACCTGATACGCCCCTTCTCGTTGAGTGGAGACAGCAGCCAGATCTGGGTTGTGCTCATTGGACAGAGGTTGGACTGAGCCTGTAAAATCTTCTTAAATTCTGCCCCCTGTTGCTAGGGCTCCCAGCTTTTGTTGAAGGAGAAAAAAACAGACTCGGTGTGTGGAAATAAACAGCAAACAACAATAGAAATAAGACCATAACCTTAATGACCAGACTGAAGGACAAGGGTGGGGCTGGCTGCTGTCTCCACTCAACGAGAAGGGGCGTATCAGGTAGGACCAACACCCCTTCTCCCTTGAGGGTGGAGACAGCAGCCAGATGTGGGACATACCAAAGATCACTGTCCCATTTCACGGGAACAGTCTGGGCAGAAGAAAGCCCCTGGGCCTCAACACCTCCCAAAGTCAGCCTCCGCAGAGGCAAATTTATCAAGTTTATAGTGTCTAATAAAGGGGGAAGGAGATGTCCAAGTTGCTGCCCTGCAGATCTCGACCAAGGAAGCCTTCGAAGCCCAAGCTGCCATGGTCGCAGCACTTCTGGTAGAGTGGGCTGTGACAGAAGAAGGAGGAGGCAATGACTGAAGCTCGTATGCTGTTGTAATCGTCATTCGGATCCAATGCCCCACCGTGGAAGAAGTCACTCTTTGTCCTAAGAAAGACGGTAGAAATGAAACAAACAGTGATTCTGTCCGCCGAATATCAGCAGTCCTCTAGAGGTAGAGGTTAAGCGCCCGGCGGACATCCAACATGCGCAATTGGCTCTCTACTGGACCGGAAGGACAGGGATAGAAATCTGGTAGAACCAGTTCCTGTAAACGATGAAAGGGAGAGTTAATCTTAGTTACAAATGTAGGGTCCAATCTGAGGACCACCCGATCTCCATGAAACACACACAAATCATCTCTAATGGATAATGCTGCTATTTCCGAAATTCGACGTGCCGACGTAATTGCAACCAAAAAGGCCACCTTGCCAGACAACAGGCGCAAGCTGACCGAATTCAGAGGCTCGTAAGGTGACCCCATAAGAGAATCCAGTACCAGGGAAAGATCCCAAGAGGGAAAACGATGCAGTACAGGTGGACAGATATTAGTCGCTCCTTGGAGAAAGCGCCGAATCAGAGGTTGTTGAGACAACGAATGAATCGAATTATACATCAGGATGGAAGAAATCGCTGCCACCTGTCTCCGGAGGGTGTTCGGAGACAGCCCTTTATCCAGACCAGACTGTAGAAACCGGAGAACCTGCACGACTGATGCTCAAAGGGGAGACAACCCTTGGGTTTCACACCAAGAGGAAACGGTCCGCCAGGTAGCTGAATAAATTCATTCTGTTGACGACCGCCGGGAAGCCTGGATGGTACGAATCACTTTGGACGGGATGTGGTCCCGCTGTAATGCTTCCCACTCAACCGCCAAGCGGTCAGCTGAAGCCACTGAGGCTCCGGGTGTACAATCGCCCCTTGGCTGAGGCAATCTGGGGGACATGGAATCCTCCAAGGAGGAGACACTGACACTACATGAGGTCCACAAACCATGACCTCCTCGGCCACTGAGGCGCCACCAGAATGACCTCTGCACTTTCCAACAATAGTTTCCGAATTACCCTCGGAATGAGGGAAATCAGTGGAAATGTGTACAGCAGGCCTTGTGGCCAAGGGGAGCGCAGGGCATACACAGCTTCTGCCAGAAGGGCAGGGAAACAGGAGAAGAAACGAGGTAACTTGTTGTTCTGATGGGAAGCGAACAGGTCTACTCGCGGAGTCCCGAAGTGTGCCGTTATCCTCCGGAATAGGAGAGATGGAGGCTCCATTCTCCGTGGTCTATTTGTTGGTGGCTCAGCCAGTCTGCTGTCACGTTCGAGACGCCCGAGATATGGTCCGCCTTTAAGGAGGCCAGATGCATCTCTGCCCAAAGACCTAGTCTCTTTGCTTCCTGCATCAGCGAGAGTGACCTGGTACCGCCCTGGCAATTGACGTGTGCCTTGGCCGAGGTGTTGTCGGTCAGTACCAACACGTGCTCGCCGGTCACCAGAAGTTGAAAGGCCTGGAGAGCCAGGTAAATCGCCTGCAGCTCCAGCCAATTTATGTTGCGGGCCGCTTTCATGGTGAACCAAGTCCCCTGCACGAATTGAGTCCCATAGTGAGCCCCCCCAGCTGAACTTGCTGGCGTCGGTAGTCACAGTAGGCTAGAGAATAGTCAATAGAGAATCCAAAGTCAAAAAACCCGAATAAATCAGATAGAGAAAATTAACTCTAATGCAATAAGCAGATAGAGCACACTTTCGACACAACTGTCCAGTCTGATGACTGAGCAAAAAGCTGGGAGCCCTATCAACAGGGGGCAGAATTTAAGAAGATTTTACAGGCTCAGTCCAACCTCTGTCCAATGAGCACAACCCATGTCTGGCTGCTGTCTCCACCCTCAAGGGAGAAGGGATATTTAACGCAGCTTCATGGAAAATGTTTTAGTTTAGATTATTCCTTGTATCTGAAGACAAGTAGTATGTACTGAAACAATTGCAAGTTTCCCTTGTCCAGTTTATTGAATTCCCTGTCAGCTGATGTGAGAGATTGTGTCATATTATGCCACCAGATTGTATAATTAATAGCTTCATGTAATGCACATGAATTTAATTGGGTTATACAAAGCATCTGCTAGGGTTTTCTGGAGAAGCCACATGCAGCTTTTACATGAAGGCTCTTACAGTTAATTGTCCTGGAAAAACAATGAGTTTGAGAAAATTATCATG
Organism: Pantherophis guttatus; assembly: GCF_059756535.1. Taxonomy (NCBI): domain Eukaryota; kingdom Metazoa; phylum Chordata; class Lepidosauria; order Squamata; family Colubridae; genus Pantherophis; species Pantherophis guttatus. The sequence goes on along the minus strand of NC_142070.1, from coordinate 40,877,318 downwards.
AGATCCACATTAAAACAAGGAAAAAGGAGTCATACATGCTGTTTCACAGTTATTGTACTATCAAAGTTCAATGATTCATAGTGAAATTATAATACCTAGTGAAACAACTGTGCTTTTGAGTAGAAAACTGAATGCACAATTAGCTGATTGTAGATACTTCTTTTATTCAGGAAAAGGCAACGTATGCCAGATCATACCCAATACTCCAACTTTCAATCAGTCAGTTTTATTTTGGTCATAAACCCGCATATAACTAATAACATAACCATTACATTAAAATAGAAATAAAAATAAAAAAGTCATATTGATATACTAAAATAAGGTAAATATAGAATTATTAAGATAAAATTATAGAGTACACATATTAAAACACAAAAGATTCATTTAAAATTACAATTAAATTTTACAATGAAAAAGACAACAAACTATAAAATGATATAAGTAATACTAACACTTATAAAACACAACGAGAATATAAAGCTACACTAACTTGAGAGGTCTGCAAAGACCCATCATGATAATGTGCAGGCCAGGAGTAGATCCAACTTTTGAGGCCATGTAAATATGTTGGAATGTCACTAAGGGTAGGAATGAAAATGGGAGAGAAATCACCTCTATTCTTTCTTAAGCAACCCTTTCTGCTGCTGTGAATGATGCTTTTCAGCAACAAAAAAAATGGATTTTGTTGGCAAAATTTCAGGTGGGATAGAGCAGTGAGTAGTGTGCTTTCCAGGAGTCTCCTGCATTTAAAAAAAATGAAATAAAGATGCATTGCTGGACATTTGAGATTTTACTGCTGATTTTCAGTGACACAATCATGGGATTGGAGCACCCACCAAAGGGCATTAAATGAAACAATTGTATTTTTTTTCCCCTTATCCAAGGCTACAAAGTCCAAGGAACCATGATGTATGCCATTGTCTTGGACTAACATTGTGAACATCATTTAGCTCTGACTGTTCAGTAGCCTGAAAGTCGAAATATAGCCATGGACATAAATGTACAGGTTTCTGTTTCTTCAGTATTTATGGGGACAGAATCCAAAAACCCAGCAATATCAGCAGTTATAACGCCAAGTGAAAAACAAGAGAATGGTTCAAAACACCATTTTTATGTGGCAGAAGATAAAAAAGTGGTACAATGAAAATGAAGAATAGGGAATCAAGCCAGAATTGATGAAAGACACTTGGACTTCAGTGTGTCAGTATGTGATTACGACAGGCATTCATTTGACCCCTGAAAATTGTACCATATTGCTACTGAAAAGAATCCTTTAGAGCTTTATACAGGTATTGTTTGTCGACCAAAATTGGGACTGGCAATTTGATTGTTCAGTGAAGGGGTCACTAGGCTTATGATTTTCTTTCCTCGTTCTTTTGCTTTACAAACTTGCAAAGATTGTAAATGTGAGGCTTGATTGCAAATTATCATTGTCACATCACAGCAGATGGCCACTGTACAAGGCAATCACTAAACAAGGGCTACATGTATTTGAATGTGGGATAAGGAAAATTTTCATGTCCAAGGCTGGATGTCTTAGAATAGGTTGGTGTGACAATACAAAATAAGGAGGGGCTTATTATGAACACAAGTTTAGGAAAAGATTTGTTTGAAGATATATGCATTAAAGTTTATGTGCATTTCTCATTTTCAGAATCACGTATAGATTCAGAGCCTTAGACTGTCCACTCCTGATATATTCTATTTCTGTGGTAATCATCAAAGGTGTTATTCAGCAGGTTCTGACCAGTTATGGAGAACCAGTAGTGAAAATCTTGAGTAGTTCACAGAACCAGTAAATACCACCTCTGACTGTCCCTGCCCCATCTATTCTCTGCCTCCCGAGTCCCAGCTGATTGGGAGGAAATGTGGATTTTGCAGTAACCTTTCCCTGGAGTGGGGAGGGAATGGAGATTTTACAGTATCCTTCCCCTGCCACACCCACCAAGCCATGCCACACCCACCAAGCCATGCCACACCCACCAAGCCCCGCCCATAGAACTGGTAGTAAAAATTTTTGAATCCCACCACTGGTAATCATGGTAAGAAAGTAAATAGTTAAATAATTTGAACAGTCAGCAATTGTGTGGCTTTCCTGTAATTGCCATTATTTAACATTGTACGTATCCCATTTCATTTAGACTGGTTTTCAGAACTTTAACATAAAATACAACAGTGGCAATCTAACTCAGTTTGTCTAGGACTATTAGAAAAAAAAGAAACCTTAAGTACAATGCAGAATGAGAAATGAGAGACTTTTTGAGATGAGATAAGAAAGATGTTTGAGCTCCATAAAAGTCAGGCTTGAATAGCGAAAATATTCAGCATCGGGATAATGTGTTACTTTAAGATGGCTGAGAAAGATAGAGGTATATATGGCAGCTTCCACATCTTTAGTCACTTGATATTAAAAGTTTGTATCCAGTCTCTGCACAAGAATCTGCCTACTTCAATTGAAACAGAATATGGTGATAACTTTTCTGCTGAGGTCATGTGAGCAGATTTAGAGAGGGAGCTTTCTGCATTTCTCCTCTTCTCTTTGCATGTTGATGATGGAGAGCAAGGAAACCAGGAAGCTCTCATAGAGCACAGAATGCTGAAAGTCTGAAAGCTAAATATGCACTTTTAACTGTTATTTAGTGGCAAATGGATGTTTAACATCATATTTAGTTTAGCCTTAATGTATCATTTTATTCTTGTATGTATGTATCATTGCCAGAGAAGAATGTGCAAGTCTCTGGACCACAACTGACTTGTTCAGGGTTTCCGCCCACCTATTCTATATGAGCTGAGTCTAAAGTAATGTTATTTAAAGCCATCAAACTGAAAGAAGAGAATTGTGTATATTGAGACTACCCAAACCAAACTAATGAGTCCACAATCTATATATTCTCTCCATTTGGTACCCTTGATTTTGCCACAGGAGACCCAAATTTATACAGATAGAATGGCAGCAGAGATCTGGTTTGATCTAGTTCCCACTGGAGGAAGAAAGCACAAAAGCAAAGTTTTCTGATGAATTTGTTAGACTTTAAACATCATTTGGAATTTTCATCCGTATTATCCTGTCCTGTTAACAATACATATACAGGAAAAACATTCACATGAGAAAAATTAGAAACTTCTTTTAAACAAAACAGTTAAACTGGAAGACAATTGTAATAAATTATAAATTGCATACAGATGGAAGATGCAATTTTATACTCATCAAACCAACCAAATTCACCGGAATTTACATTTGAGCAGATATGTATTGAATTGTACTTTATAAAAAGTTCCACTTAGGGCTCACTAAACATCCTTACAGTGCAGAGTGAACAACTGTTTATTTTTCATATCATTCTCTTTTTTGCAAGGGATCCATCAAATGACCCATTTTTGTTCCTTATTAGTCTGAATACTAAATCTCAGCAAGTCAAAGAAACAGAGAAGGAAGGGAAAGCCAGGGATGTCCTATTGCTTCTATATGTACCCTTCCAGTAATCTTCACTACTTTCCATGTAGGCTGTAAAGTCTGTGTCAGGGTTCCATGGAACATCCCCAACAAAATAAAGCTCCGAGGCCTGAGGTTCCTCAAAGTTCCAATTTATTAGAGATATCATGTTGGCACATCTGGGAAAACCTGAATCTGAAAGCTTCCAGGTTTCCCCCACCCAGCTAAGAGTTCACAGCCCTGTCCACACCCACAAGTTCATCACATTGTCCAATCAACTCTTCACACTCCACCGGATACAATCTTCAGGCAGTCTCCATTAGACGCAGGCAAAAGTCAGGCAAAAGTCCTTGAGTACAGAATGTTGTTATGACTCACTTTCTACCGCTCCAACAACAACCCCCTCCCAACTTCCCCAGCTAAAATATGTGGCAGTTTAGAAGCAAAAAGAAAATTGTCTTCCAAAACAGACAATAACATAACATAACATAACATTTGAAACACATTTGTAATTTTCTTCTGCTTATATAACAGAAATATACTAACCATTTGACATGATTCATAGTGGAAAAAAATGAACTCTTTATAATGTGGTCCCTTCTTTGTTTTGATTTAATTCTTAATTGGACCTTAAAAGCAATTTCAATCTGCTTTTAATCAATTTTTTGTTATCTGAGTAAAAGTGATAAGCAAGAAACAGGGCAGGAAAATAAATTCCATTTCCAAATTCCTAATAATGTTCTGCTGAGTCCTAATTGGCCAAGATAAGGTCTAGGTGAGATTCAGTGAATCTAAACATTGACTATGAGGATTGCAATTATGGGTTTTTCTTTCAGATAGAAAACTTCAAGATGGCGTTGTTTCTTTAGAGGATTATTTATTTATTTATTCATTCATTCATTTATCACCTTTATTGTTTTTATAAATAACCCAAGGTGGTTAATAGACCTTCTCCTCCTCCTTCCTCCTATCCACCACCCACCAACAACCACTCTAGGACTGAGTTGAGATGAAAGAGAATGACTGCCTCAAGGACATCCAGATGGCTTCAGACCTAAAGTGGGACAAGAACTCATCAAGTCTCCTGGTTTCTAGCCCAGTGCTTTAACTACTAGGCCAAATTGGCTCACTGGCCTCAACAGCATTTTTTTTGTTGTTGTTTAATAGTTAATTTTTATTCCCATTCTGGCTGCCTTTTGACTCATGGAAGACTCTGTGTCATATTAAAATTGCTTTCTCCTACATAAAGAGCTGTTGTGTTCCAGGCAAATTTGTTCAGATCAGTATAAAAATACAGGTGCAAGTTTAAAGTTAAGTCAATTATTTTCATCTCTGGGGAAGCACAATTCTCTAAATCCTTCCCTCTGGGGCAAAATATGATGTTTTCATAACATTCTTAGGATTTTATCACTTTGCTTGAGATTAAACTGGTTCTGAAAGTGGGCATCTCATATGAAATTTCTCTTTTTTTCAAAGGGTTTTTAGTGACACACTCTCTCTCTCTTTCTTTTTTGCATATGTGAGTATTTTGAGAACTAACTAACTAACTAACTAAAAACAAAGTGAGAACCCAGGCACACATATCCACTGGGAGCAGTTAATTGAGGCTAAATTGCATTGAACTGGACCATGCATGCACAAAATAATACAAGTTTGCAAGGTATCCAATGTATCAAGAGGTATCAAGGTATCAAGAGGTCACAGCAGGCCTCGTTCTATCCTATAAAAGCAATCAAATTTACACCAATAGATTTCTTTTATTGACAAAAGGCCATAAAGTTCAGGTGGTTAAAAATTTCATACTCATAAGGGAAGCACAACTTAGAACATTTACCTTGCAATGTTTGAGCTTTGGATGTTAAGAGTTATTTCTTGCTTCAGGTTATGTCAGTACCAGCTGCTAAAAAGGTTTTTGCTCATTACCTTCCTACTTATGTTCCTCTTTAAAGAAAATAAACAGTTTTGCTCAGTATACTCTGATTCTGCTATTTTTCAGAAAAGGCCAGCAACTATCAAAAACCAGGTGCCAGCATTTTATTTCAAATGAAGCTCAGCTTTATTTATTACTGAAAAGCAACTAGATTCTTCATCTTTCCCCCCAATGAATTGTATCAGAATCTCAGAGACTACTTGGACAAGTCCCTGCCATTTTCTTGACAAGGTTTTTCAGAAATGGTTTGCTGTTGCCTCCTTCCTAGGGCTGAAAGAAAGTGATTGGTGTGTGCCTAAGGTGGACAGCAAGATGGGTGTCATATACATTTAATAATAAATAAAATAAATAAAAAGTAGAATTCACAGTGTCTTACTTTGTAGCCTGATCACTTAATGCCATTATAAGGAGAGAGAGAGAGTGGGGTGGGAGGAATGAATACGAAGAATTCTTCAGGCTGGACTAAGCAAATATGGAAGTGGAGATTCTGATGGCATACAATAGCAGTCCCCAACTTTTGCAGTTTGGCAGCCCTGGTGGGGAATGGGGAGAGGGCAACTGGACTGTGCAAGTGGGAGGCCAGCATGCGCATACACATGCGCAGCTTGAATCGTTTGGGGACGATAGTTATAAAATAACTATACGTATTTCAAGGGAAGCATCTTAAAATAATACCCTTATATCTGTCCAGATATATCTTAGCAACACCAAAATCAGTAAAATTGAAGCTTTTGAAACAAAAAGTTAAGTTTCAAAGAATATTTCAGGGGTTGAACTGAGCCAAGAGCCAATAACTTACCAGAAAAAGAGTTAAGAAAACCATTCCCCCCCCCCAAGAAAGATTTCAGGTCCAAACTTTTACTGGAATCCTTATTGGTTTAACCTACCAATCATCAATGCTACTGAATCAGCCTCCTTGATTGTCTCGGTTTCCCAGAGGGGCCCATTTCCTTAATTCCTAGCGAATACTGGCGTCCCTATTGTGAACTCCCTCAGCCTTTTTTCTGCCCTTCTGAAGCTGTCAGGGGAATAACAGGGGTGTAGCCTGTCTAGGACTCCTCGGAGCTTCCTCCCCATCAGAAGTTCTGCCGGGCTCCTGCCTGTGGCAGTGCATGGTGTAGTGTGTTGGGCCATTAAAAATTTATCTATCCTCTCCTGCCAGTCCCTGGGCCTAGGCGTGAGATGGCTTCCTTAGCCATTCTCACAAATCTCTCCACCAATCCATTACTAGCCGGATGAAACGGGGCGGAGAGGACGTGTCTGATCCCCAACTCTGCTAGGTACCCCTCAAACTGTGTGGCCATGAACTGGGGCCCGTTATCTGAAACTAAGGTGTCCGTAGGCCATGGGTGGCAAACAACTGCCTTAGCTCCCTAATGACGGCATCGGTGGTAGTGGTCTTCATGAGTCTGATCTCCAACCACTTCAAGAAGGTGTCCACTACGACCATAAATACTTGCCCATGGAATGGGCCAGCGAAGTCTATGTGGATCCTGGACCAGGGACCCTGGGACCATTCCCATTTCCTGACTGGTGCTGTGGGGGGGTCTGGCCTAGACTCTTGGCAGGGTTGGCACTTCCCTATCCACTCAGTGATGTCTTTATCGATTAGGGGCCACCATACGTAACTCCTAGCTAACCCCTTCATCCTTACAATCCCGGGGAGCCTCTCATGCAATAGTTTAAAACTTTTTCCCTTAGGCACAAGGGAACAATAACCCGATCGACCCACAAAAGACAACCCCCTTGCATTGTCAGCTCACCCTTTTTGTTAGCGAAATGTTTAAATTCCCCACCCTCAGACTTTTCTGGCCACCCCCACATGACCCAACTCGTGACTTTCCTAATCATGTGGTCCTGGTTGAGGCTCTCGCTACCTCTGCTGAAGTGATGGGCCCAGAGTCCAAGACATCAATCAGCAGGAGTGGAACTCTGGGTGTGGGGTCCTCTATCCTGTCCAGTAACGGGCAACGGCTGAGGGCATCAGCGTTGCCCATGCTCACCTCTGGTCGATGTACCAGATAATAGGAGTATGCTGCCAGGAAGATGGCCCAGCGTGTCATCCTGGGAGATAGGGCTGCCGGGGTGGGTCGGTTCCCTGCGCCCAGAAGGGGGCGATGATCTGTTTTGAGTTCGAAGTCTCTGCCGAACAGGTATTCGTGGAACTTCTTGACTCCTGAGACAGCTGCCACGGCCTCTTTGTCAAGTTGACAAGCACCGTTTGGTGCTTGAAAGAGTCTGGGAGTAGTAGGCGATGGGTGCCTCTAGACCATTCGGTAGTCTATGGCTCAGGACGGCCCCCACGCCAAAAGGGGACACGTCACAGACTAGCACTAAGGGAAGCGTAGAATTGTATTGAATTAGGAAACTCTCGGCCGACAGGAGTTTCTTTACAGCAGCAAACGCTGTAGCTTCAGCCTTCCCCCAAACCCATTTGGACTTTTTGGCCAACAGTCTGTGTAGGGGCTCCGCTACTGTTGCCTTGTCCCTTAGAAAAATTGCATAAAAGTTCAATAGTCCCAGGAATGCTTGTAGTTCCACCTTATCTTTGGGGGTGGGAGCCTCTCGGATCACCCTAATCTTGCTTTTGGTGGGGTGTATGCTGGTTCCGTCTACCCGGTACCCCAAGAACTCCATGGAAGGGACTGCAATCATGCACTTGTTGCATTTGACCCTGAGTCCTGCACTCCTGAACTTCCCTAGGACTTGTCTCAGCCTCTCCCCTAGCTGCTGTTTGTCTTCTGCGGTGACGAGCACGTCATCGAAATATGAGACCACCCTGGGGATCCCCTGTAACAGTCGCTCCATGGTGCTCTGGAATAGTCCTGGGCTATGCTGACTCTGAATTGGAGTCTGGTACACTTGAAGGCACCTCTATGCGTTACTATAGTTTGTGCCTCTGTGGTAGTGCCATCTACCGGCAGCTGCTGGAACGCCTGTGCAAGATCGAGTTTAGCAAAGATCTTGCCTGGCCCTAGGGAATGCAGAAGGTGATGTACGATCGGAACCGGATAGGCGCTCTGCTGCAGGGCCTTGTTGATCATACATTTGTAGTCAGCGCAGGTGCGCCCAGACCCGTCCAGCTTAACGGGGGTCACAATTGGGGTCTCTCATCGAGCATGATCGACTGGCACTAATACCCCCTGTTTTATCAATTTGTCCAATTCCACGTCGATCTTGGGCTTCAGGGCAAAGGGTACTCTCCCTGGTTTCAGCCTGATGGGGGCAATGTTGGGGTCGAGGTTGAATGAAATAGGGGTCCCCACATACTTGCCGAGCTGCTCATCGAACATGTCCTGGAACTCCTGCATCAGGTCATCCTTCAGGGTGCTTCGCACGTTGCGGACTCCGGTGAATCCCATGCCCAGAGCTATGAACCAGTCAATGCCCAGGAGGCTTGGGAGCTTTCCGTTGACCACGGTGAGGGGAAGCTTCTCCTGGAATTCCCCATTCTCCACCTGGAACTCGCCAATTCCTTCCACAGATGCGGTTCCCCTGGTAATCGCGCAGTCCCAGCCGCTGATGCCGCAGTTGCCATCTCTGGATGCTGGGGACGGCCTTCTTTAGCTTATCCCAGGACATGATGGTAATTGGGGATCCAGTGTCGATCTCCATTACGCACTCCTGCTCCTCGATGTCGACCGTCATGTAGGTCTTCTCCCCAGGGGATGTGCAGGTCTGGCCGATTCGGATGGTGCAGGCCTCGAGATCCTTAGATTTCACGCTTTTCCTGTAGCTGCCCTTCAAATTGGTTTTTGTCCGCTGCACCATCTCTGATTGGCTAGTGTTGCTCTGCGGCTTGTAATGAGGATTCTGCTTGGCTCTGCAGACTCTGGCGATGTGCCCCTTTCGCTCGCATTGCCGGCAAATGGTGTATCAGAACTTGCAGGTCTGGCGCAGATGGGGTCCCCCACAACTCGCATAGCCATCTCGCTGACCTCGCCGGTCCTGCCGGTACTGTTCGGTCCTGCAGACCTCTTTGTCTGACTCTCCCTCGCTCCCTGTTCCCATGGTTTCCTGGTGAACCGGGGCTGACTTCTGTGCTGTTCTGCTCTGCATCATCCCCTGTAGTCTCTCAGCTGCCTTGGATGAGAATTCTTGAGCCCTCGCCTCGTCCACTGCGATGTGGATTAGTTGCTCTAGCAGCATCTCATTGAGGTCTCTGTACTCGCACTGGTTTGCGGCCTTGCGCAGGGCAGCAACATAGTCGCTGATCGATTCTCCCTCCTGCTGCAGCCGTTGCCGGAAGTTGAACCGTTGGACGTACTTCAATGGCGTTGGGGCATAGTGGTCCTTCAGCAGTGTCTGAAGTGTCTGCCACAAGATGGTGTGGACCGAATTTGGTTCTGACAGGGCCTCGGCCATATCGAACACCTTGGCTCCACAATGGCTCAGGAACAGGGCTTTCTTCCTTACGTCGGGCAGCCCCTGTAGGTCGCTGGCCACCAGGAAGCATTTGAAATGGGACATGTAGGATCCCCACTTCTCTTCCGCAGGGTTGAAAGGCGCTGGTGGCATGTAGGTAGACATCTTGGGTAGATTCTCCAAGTGCTCCACTCGCTTGCCTGGCTGGATTCGGGTTTGCAGCTCTCTTGTCGGCTCGAGGCTTCAGCTCTTTCCGTGGCTTCTGGCCTCAAAATCCCATCTTCGTCACCAATGTTAAGTTGGGTGAATGAGGACGCAGCAAGCCAGGCAGTGAATGACAACAGCTCTTTATTGTAGGGTGAGAACCCAGCGACTGACCAGGGGAAACAGCTCCCTTTATATACCTTGCAGCTGTGGTGGTCAGCCAATCAGTTGACAGTCAATTAATTCAAACTGCCCGCCCAAAATCTACTACATAACAGTGCACTTTATATTATTGAAAAGGGGGGGAAGTCTTTTGAGCAAAGTAAATAAAGAATATCTATGAGAAGTGAAGGGGAGCCTTGGAAGCCTGAGAACATTCCTTATCTATATTTTGGTTAATTTTCCTTTTTGGTATTTTCTTCTGTCTAGCTGAGATTGCATTGGAGTTTTATTTTTTTCTCCCATGGCAATAAATTCAATTTTTCCTTCTTGGCCCAAATATATATATTCTCACCAAATCCTGAACATTTAGCTCATGAATTTTCCAAATCCAATTGACTATATTTGTCTAGAAAAGATTTAATACTTGCATGGCGGCTTAGTATTAATCTCTATCCCAGATAAAGTAAGATCACTTAGAATATAAGAACATGGGAAATTCAGAAGCAGCTCCCATGTGGTTTGGTCAGAAATTAAAGATACACTTTCTATTATTTATTGGAATTATCTTTTTCTTCAGTTTATTTGTTCACTTTCTGGTGAGCTGAAATTTAATAGTTATTTTTTCTATGGAGTCTTGTGTTGACAATTAGTATATCTTAATTACAGAAAAATTAAACAAAATAGAAGGTCTTCAATCTAGAGCCCTATAGAAAAACATACCTTTTGCATGCCATCTTCTCACAACTCTTTCAAATATAATTCCATATGTTGGCCTATTCTCTTGATGTTTCATTTTGGAATATTCATTGGATACAATGAAGTCAAGTTAAGGGCATAAATTCTGGTCAAGGCAGACAAGATTGGATCAGGCAAATATGTTTGGTCAAGATGTAGATATTAATTCAAACATAAAATGTGTTATTGTGCAGCTTCTAATTAGCCATGCAGGTTGGTATTCTTTCAGACCAAGTTAACTTTAGAAAATGTTGTCTCAACAAAGAATTTAACAACACTTTCCGGTAACAAAGTGTTAACCCACAACCTGGTGTCACAGTTGGGTCAAGATCCTCCCCACTACAAGTTCTAGATCAACTCTGTTCCTTAACAAAGCTTTACACTAAACATTGTAAGGTTTCACATTCAGGATTAAAAATATATATTATTTTGTATGCTATAGAGATGCCCTCTCAATTGAATGGGTAAATGTTGTAAGCTGAAGCTCTCTTCTGGCATTCTGATAAGGTATAAGAATAGTCCTAAAATCAGACTAAAGATAAGCTGCAATTGTTAAAGATAACAGGAGTATACAAAGAAGGTTCTCTTCAATTTATACTATGAAACTGTAGAGCTATGAAACAGGAGATGAGAAACGTCATTGCGGTTTTCTGGAAGCTTCCAAACTTGCCAAATATTTTTTATACTTCCTTGAGGAGATTGTTGGTAAAATGGCTTAGAAGAAGCAGAAAGGGACATGGTTTTCTATTCCACATGTAGCTAAGGAAATAATACTGCAGTTTTGAATGAACCAGGACTATTTGGCAGCTGCTTTTCTCTAATGATGTGATCTGGAGACCAGGATCTGTTGAGCCTTTTTCCACTATGCTCATCCTGTATAATTGTAAATGCAGCCAAGCATTTCAAAGCCCTCACAGGAGCAGCATCTTTGAATGCAACGAAAAGCTTTCACAGGAGCAGCATCTTTGAATGCAACGAAATTCTCACCCTTAGGCGAGAGGTAAAGGCATAACTTCCTTTGCATAACAGTCTGTCAAGTCCATAGGCATATTGATTGGATAGTTTTGAGAAACATTCATTTTTCCCCATTTTTTTTCCTCTGTGAATTTCTCCCTGTGAATTGACCCTGGAATCATCTTTGAGAACTGCATGAATTAAAGTGTGGCTGTAAAATTGCTAATCTATATTGGAATAATTAAAATAAGCATACGTATTCATAAACATGAGCAGCAGGGAGAATGTTGTCAATAAAGCCTGAATCTAATGCAGTATTTCTCAATCTAGACAACTTTAAGATGGGTGGATTTCAACTCCCAGAGTTCTCCAGCCAGCATGGCTGGCTGGGGTATTCTGGCAGTTAGCCACCCATCTTAAAGTAGCCAAGGTTGAGAAACACTGGTCTAACTTAATGTGTTTTAAAACCTGTAAATTTCTTAGCTGAAGAGAAGGGTAATGTATTTAATCAAGATAATCAAGGTAACATGAAGTGCTAGTACCATTTTATACTACTTTGGTAGTTTAGTTTAGCTTAGTTTAGTTTTATTAAATTTTTATACTGCCTTCTTCCAAAGGGACTCAGGGCGGTGTACAGCCAAGATAAAACCAACAAAACAAAAGTTAAAAACAATTTAAAATTATTAAATAGTTTGGCCTATTGTCTAAAATACAGTAACCCATTAAAATAATATTTTAGGCCAGCCTTGCTTGATGGAATAATAGCATTTTAAGGGCGCGACAGAAGGTACGGAGGTCGGAAATCCGACGAATCTCCGGGGGCAGCTCGTTCCAGAGGGCAGGTGCCCTCACAGAGAAGGCTCTTTCCCTGGGGGTCGCCAGTCAACACTGTCTCACTGACGGCACCCTGAGGAGATCCTCTCTGTGGGAGCGTACTGGTAGGACCACATTTAGAATACTGTGTCCAGTTTTGGTTACCAGGATATAAAAAAGATGTTGGTGCTGTAGAAAGAGTGCAGACAAAAACGACAAAGATGATTAGGGGACTGGGGGCTAAAACAGTTGCAGGAATATGGCTAGTCTAATGAAGAAAAAAACTAGGGGTGACATGATAGGAGTCTTCCAATATCTTTGAGGCTGTTACAAAGAAGAGGGGAGGAGGTATTTTCCCAAGCACCAAAAAACAGGTCAAAAAGCAATGGATGGAAACTAATAAAGGAGAGAACCAACCTACAACTAAGGACAAATTTCCTGACAATTAAAACAATTAATCAGTGGAACTGCTTGCCTTCAGAAGTTCTGGGTGCTCCATCACTGGAGGTTTTTAAGAAGAGATTGGACAGCCAATTGTCCAAAATGGTATAGGGTCTCCTATTTGAGCAGGTGTTGGACTAGAAGACCCCAAGGTCCTTTCCAACTCTGTTATTCTGTGATTCAAAATTTCACAGCATCTTGTTTACATATTTATTGCTGAACAATTATCTGCATTTTCTCAATGGTAAAATGGAACATTAACTTAACAACGAGTTAATGCTGAGAATAACTCACCACTTCAAAATTCCAGGCATGCAAAGGGAATTTTAAACTTTAAATTCAGGCTAAAATACCCAAACATACATGTTTCTTCTGTATGACATTGGAGAAGGATAATATTAGAGAAGGATAATAGTCCTGCATTCAGTCTTAAGCAGGATGAAAAGAAAAATAAAATGTGTTTGAAACAGAAAACACCTTTAGAACAGGAAACTTTTGATCTCTTATGTACCATATATGCCCTGAAGCACACATTTTCTATTGGTACTTATAAGGATGCACTATTCTATTCTGGAGCTTATATAAATGTGCTGTTTCCATCCTGAAAGTGGCAAAAAACTAGGGATTCATAACTATTGTGAAATGGATTTCAGCAGCATGTTAGAGCGGGTTCCCTCACCCCAAAAAGGACATATCCAGGATCAAAAGTACCTGTAAAATGTCACTGAAGTGCAACTGGCAGCAGATAATACATGCTCCTGACATCTATTATTTTTATGAAGCAGTTTGCAAAAAATAGTACTGATTTGCAAAAATTGTATCATGACAATATACATTGATGAATGGTGTGTATTTATGGGAAAGCTGTTAGAGGAAAGCTATATTCAGGATGGTTATAGAATTACTTTGTATAAATTACAAAGATAAATAAAAAAATAAGAACACCTTTGAGCTATAGACAAAAATAGATACATCAATGAACCACATCTGATCAAAATATATGTATGTATGTATGACCCTGATATGAAACAGAGTTTCAGTCATCCTCCAATACTTACATAGATTTATTAAAGCACAATGTTTTTTTGCTTTTCAGACAGAGGCAATTTATCATATTTGGCAGGAAAACTTATTTTTTTTTTAAAAAAACTTTCATTAAGAGGTGGCCCTTAAATAAATTTATGTTGCACTGAAGCCATTGATAGGTATTTATCATAACTGGCAACCAGATACAGAGTGCATAACATTTTTACAATGGATGATTTTAGCAGGCTCAGTTTGGAGTTCATTACAAAGAGAGAAAAGATGAGATGTTACCTTTTAAAAATAATATATCTTCCTTACCTTAGTTTCTACAGGACACGGCAAGTGATTACCGTTTGACAAGAAATAGGAAGAGCAATGACCTGGAAGTCAAGAAAGGAATATAAATAATGACTGGGAAGAAAATTGCATTTCAGTATATTTGTTGCATGTTGATAAATTCAGTGGTTGCATATGACAAGGTGGCAGATTACTTTCCCTGTGACTCCAATAAACTCTTAGTTTAAGAATTCAGGACTGGGAGAGAAAATGTATTGTAAAATTCCTAAAGAAGGATGATTCCATCAGTATGTTCATTGACAGTAATCACTTGTTGATCTTGTAGGGGAGCCTGACAATTTTGTAATGACTTTCTTGAAGTGGGGGAGGGGAAGTTAGCAAAAAAAATTAAATCAAGGAACTACACTCATGACACTTTCTCTCAAATTATCTTGGAACTCTGTTGTTGCTATTGGCCAAATGACATCAACCATCAGCAGCCATCAACCCAGAGACAGTTAAATGAAATGAAAATAAAATCCCACCAGGCTGCATGTTTCTTCTGTCTGATCAGTTTTTTATTTTGAGGGGGGCTGTGTAGAAAGAGTTTTCTCATTTAAATTCCTGGGAGTCTATCTCAGCAAAGACCTCACCTGGAAAAACAACACGATCCAGATGGCCAGGAAGACCCAACAGAGACTCCATTTTCTTAGGGTCTTGCATAAAAATAGGGTGGAACAACAACTGATGACCTCCTTTTACTGGTCCACAATAGAAAGTGTCCTCACTTATTGCATCACGGTATGGCATGCCAGTCTGACAGCCGCAGATAGAAAAACATTACAGAGGGTGGTGAGCACAGCACAAAACATTGTGGGCTGTCTCCTGATATCACTAGATAAGATCACTAGGGCTCGCTGCCTTAGAGGAGTGAGGAAAATTCTCAGGGATGACTCTCATCCTGGTCATCACTTCTTTACCCTCCTTCCATCAGGAAGGAGATATAGAAGTATAGCCAGCCGTACAAACAGGCTGAAGAACAGTTTTTATCCATGGGCTGTCAGACTCCTGAATGAGAAATAACTATATAGTATGATAGACTGCAGGGCCAGCGCAATGTGTAACACGTTCACACTGGTGAAATAGGACTGGGTGCTAATATGATTTATTGGGTTAGGGATTTTCTGTCTTCACTGTGAGTTGTATTGTCTTGTGGGGGTGCACTGAGGGATCTCAACCAATCTCATTGCACATGTTGTGCACGGACAATAAAGATTTGAATCTGATTTTGTAATAGATCAAGTTTACCTTGGAGTTTTTAGGACAAGGAAGTACCATGTTTTCCAGATTAAGGTTCTGCATGTTGGCTTTGTTGAATGGAATAGAGTGCATCTGGTTGGAAAGTGAGCTTGTTGAAAAAAACACATTCAGAAAAAAAAAGTCATATGTACTGTATATGTTTCTATCCCTGCACATAATAACGTAATTTCCTTTCTCTTGTTCATTCACTTCAGATTTTTAGTTTTATCTCACTTCTAGAATATTGGCAAAAGAACTAGAATTTCCCCCCACCCAAAAAAAAGTTTTAAGAAAAAAAATCTTTTGGACACCTCAAACTTTACCCTGTCTGCCAGAATTGGGAGAGTCTATAGCCCCCAATTTGCAGCCTCTAAAACTTTCCTTGAGATCAGACTGACAAACTCCAGTTACAAAAGGCCATTATTACCTTTTAGAGAGAAAATAACAATGAAAAAAATATTATCAAGGAAGAAGGCATTCTTAACAATTTATTGGATTTCATTCCAGGTTCTCCTGACTTTCTATCAATGAAGTTCATAATATCAAAATGATGTTTTCCTTGAAAATGGTGGATATATGGACAAGATCATATCATGGAAACTGATAGAATTTCATTGTTTTAGCTTAAATTGAACTTTGCAGATAAGCAGTTCATGATTTATTTCACAGTTAGCTCCTGGTTGTGTCTTTGCTGTTATAATTGAGCTCTTCCACTTCTTTCTATCAATAATATAATCAATTTGATTGCTATATACTCCCTCTGATGACTTCATGCATATGGTCTTATTTTGGATGTTTCAACACTGCACTAGCAATGAAAGGATGATTGGATTGGCAAAAACTGATAACTCATCCTGTTTTATTTTAATTCCTACCCCCTGACATCCATTTACATTTTCTTCAATATTTTCAGTTTGGTATTTTGGTGTTCAACCAAAAGACATACAACTTGCTTGCATATTCCTTTGATTTCAAATTGAATTTGACCATAATACTTAATCCTCTTTTCTGTATCAGTGATTAGAGCATAAACTTGGATAATTGCTATATTAAAGGATTCTTAAAAATCTGATATTATTCAATCATTGATTGCTTTGTAGCCAAATACAGTCCTTGTTTGATTTTGGACCATAAATAAAATTTATTTTAAATTGATTGACAATTATTGCTGTATCTTCCCTATCCATTAAATCAGCACTGTTTCCTCTTTGTTTTTCATGTCTTGAATAGTAAATAGTATGATCAGATGAAAAGTATAATTGGACTGAATGTCCAGTTCCAATCCATTTTAATTTGCTGATGCCTAAAATGTCAACATGCAGTCAATTAATTTTATCTTTAATTATGTTCAGCTTTCCTATTCTAGTATTTCTATGGAACATTCCATGTTCTACTATAATTTGGTCTTTGCCACTTTGGATTTTCCTTTCCTGCATGACAATATCAGCAACTAGTTGTCTCAAAGGCCAGTTACTGGAATAACATTTTGGGCGAAAAATAACTATGGCCATCTGGTTGAATTAGGGTTCAGATTAGGATTCCTTAGATCCATTCTTAAATTAAATATGAGGGGCAGCCTGAAGGAGATTTTCTTTTTAATTTTTAGCAACCATCTTCAGTTGATACAAAGGTGAGAATTGTATGTTTCAGGCATACTGATAGGAAAGAAATTCAGCTAATATTTATAATAATATTTCTATTCGCAACTGAGCGACATTAAGGCTATAGTTAGGTTTTCTTGAGGACCGTGTCATGTGATTGATAGCCTAAGTTTTTTTTTATGGATAGTGGTGGTCTCTAATTGTTGCAATGGCCAGATTTATGTAAATAGGTAATAGAGCTAGAAAAAAAGTGCTTCTGGTATGTGCATAAAATTAATTAGAATTTAACATTTTTGACATCTGTAGCTAAAAGTCTAGAGATTCTCAGTCATCCAGGTCATGGTTGTTCCAAAAATGCTTTTTCAGGAAGCAACTGGACTTCCTTGTTTTTTTCTTTTGAAGACATTTCACTTCTCATCCAAAAAGCTTCTTCAGCTCTGACAGGATAGTAGGAGAATGGAAGGATTTTTATTCCTTGCAGACAGCTGGTCATTTGCATCCTTTTAGAAGGTCATTGAGTAGTGCTCCTGGTTCCTGTAGTCTGCAATTTTTCCTCTGGAAATCCATTCCTATCCATTCAAAGGTGTTCATCCCAAATTGGGTGTTCATCCCAAATCTTTCCATTCCCCACTATCCTGTCAGAACTGAAGAGCTTCTTGGATGAGAAGCAAAATGTCTTCAAAAGAAAAAATAAGAAAGTCCGGTTGCCTCCTGAAAAAACATCTTTGGGATGATCTGTAGCTAAAATTCTGTAGAATATTAGTTTCCTATAATTTTTTATAATGCGAATGGTGTTTTGGTCAGGAAATGGTGGGGAAAAATACTATTGATGTGAATGTGAAATTAGAGTTAGGTTCTGGAATTAGGATTAGATTTCTTCAATATTGTTAAATTTTAAATGTCATATATCATATATTTTTAGACTGTTATTTCTGTAACTGTTTGTTTTATCTTTATCTTTTTCTTTTTTTGAAAAGGCCTCCGGGCTATTCAGTAAAAGAACTAGCACAAGGATTAGATTTCTAGGGTGAATGGCAATCCTAGATCATGTTACAGTGAATATTGTGTGGTTGATTGATATTTATATCAGAAAAAAAAACCTTGCAACTGGGTTGATTGATTGATTATGTGTCATCAAGTCTTTGTCAACTCTTAGCAATCATATTGATAGATTTTCTTCATGCTAATGCTACAGTTCAGACAGAGTGTTTGGTTAAGCTAAGGTAAATATTTTTACCATCTTTAGGATAAAATCAGGATCATGTTTGTGCTGTACTGATTTCTATTTTGAAATCTGAAATAGCATTGGGGTCAGCTTTTATTTGTAGTTCTAGTCTTAGTTTTCCATTTAACACATAGTATAAGAATTAGGTTTATATTAAACAATGGTTTATATTGTCCCTTTAAGGGAGAAGGAAGGCTTCTCTGATTTCTATGCTTAAAAACATTATTAAGTGATCTTTAATGGTCTCTGTAATCTTAGATTTATATTATAACTTGAACTGAATAAGCTTTAGGAAAAATAAAAATGTCAGTCCTCTCATAATGTTTGACTAATCTACTCCATCACCTCACTTTTGGAGTCTTTCTTTTTTTTTTTTTTTTTTTTTTTTTTATTTACACTTTATTGATTTTTTAAGACAGATTAAATATAATAACAACTTTGTTTGACATCGGATTTGCAGTGTTTATACATATGTACATGAAAGAAATATCTGGTGTCTTTTATACTATACATTTCTAATTAATTTCTGCACCTTTAAACTCCTTCCTTAATTCTATCATTTATCCATTCGTACCATCTTCCCCACACAGTATCGTAATCTGAATTTTCATCATCACTTATTTCGTGCGTTAATTTACTTGTCTCTGCACACTCTAATATTTTGCTAATTATAAGGTCATCTGGTGGTAGGTCTTTCTTTTTCCAGTATTGAGCATATGCCAGTCTGGCAGCTGTAGTAATATGTATTAGGAGGTGGACCTTTTCCTTTCCATGCCCTTTCTTTACTATTCCCAGGAGAAATATTTCTGGAGTCAAGTCAATTTCTTCTTTGAGTATGTCTTTCAACCATCTCCGAATTTTGCTCCAGTATCTTTTTGCTTCGGGGCATGTCCACCACATGTGAAAGAAGGTGCCCTGCCCATGACCGCATTTCCAACAATTTGGGTGCACATTGGGAAACATCTTTGATAATCTTGCAGGGGCTAAATGCCACCTATGGAGCATTTTATAATGATTTTCCTTATACGTGGCTGCTCTAGTTAATTTATAATTTTTATTCCACGCCTCTTCCCATTCATTAAAGTTCAAACTATGCCCAATGTTTCTCTCCCATGCTCTCAATTGGTTTCTAATTGTATCCTCATTTCTATCTTCATCCAGTAAATAATTATATAGCTTGGCCAGCGCTTTTTTCCCTGGTCCCATCAAGATTTTGTCCAATCCGTTATATCTCAATTCTATGCCAAATTCATCTTTATCTTTCTGGTATCTTGATTTTATTTGCAGGTAAGTCCACCAATCTAAAGTTATGCCTTGGTCTTTCAGAGCATCATTTGATTTGAGGTTTCCCCCTCCGTCAATGATATCTTTATATCTGCACAGTTTCTCCATTCCCCACCTGTTGGGGTAAATCAATGCCTCTACCGTAGAGAGCCAATTTGGAACTTTTGTATAGTGTCTCTGCCTGATCCCCGCCCACATTTGTATTAAGGAGTCCCTAATTTTATGCCTGTGGAAATAGGTTTTCTTTTTCTTGTCTTTGTCCCATAAGTATGAATGCCACCCTCTCTGTAAATCGTGGCCTTCTAGCATTAGGATTCTCTTGTTCTCTAAGGTGATCCATTCCCTTATCCAAATCAACTTTGCTGCTCTGTAATACATTTCCCAATTCGGGAGACCAAATCCTCCCACGTTCCTTTTTTCCTGTAGAATTTTGAGTGAGATCCTCGATTTTTTTCCCTCCCAAACGAATTCCCTAATAATCTTATTTAATTCTAGGAAAAAATTTTTCTCTAAAATCACTGGTAGATTTTGATATAAAAATAGGATCTTGGGGAGGATGTTCATCTTAATTGCCGCAATTTTGCCTATAAGTGACAATTTAATCTTTTTCCATCTATCCAAATCTTGTTTTAATTTTTTAATTAGTGGGGTATAATTATCGTCTCTTAGAGATGAGCACCTTTTGGTTAGCCAAATTCCTAGATATTTTATTTTTGGGACAACCTTTAGGCCCAAAGTTCCTTCTATCTCGTTCTTCTGCGCTTCCGTTATATTCTTAGTTAATATTTTGGTTTTAGATTTGTTCAGTTTAAAGCCAGCCACCTCTCCATATTTACTCAATTCCTCTAGTACTTTTTGTCCTGATGTTAATGGGTCTTCTAGTATTAGTGCCACGTCATCCGCAAAGGCTTGTGTTTTATAGGTCTCATTTCTAATTTTTAGGCCTTTAATTTCCTTGTTATTTCTAATCTTACGTAGCAGAACTTCTAGAGCCAAAATGAATAACAGCGGTGACAAGGGGCAACCCTGCCTTACTCCCTTTCTGATTTGGAATGTTCTTGTCCTGTCTCCATTAACTAAGATGCTCGCCCTCTGATTGTCATAAATGGTCTTTATCATCTTTTCGAAGTTTTGCCCGAATCCCATTATTTTAATTTGTTTGGTCATAAAATTCCAATTTAAATTGTCGAATGCCTTTTGGGCATCCAAGAAAACTAAGGCCAACTGCTTTTCTGGGTGTTCTTCATAGTATTCTAGAATGTCTAATACAATTCTCAAATTGTCCCTAATTTGTCGCCCCGGAAGAAATCCATTTTGGTCTTTATGAATCCAGTTATTTAATATTTTTTTGGTTCTTTCTGCCATTATACACATGAATAATTTGTAATCAGTGTTTAGGAGCGAAATCGGTCTGTAATTTTGGATTTTTTGGGAATCGGCACCTTCTTTCGGCAGGAGTGTGACATGTGCTTCCCTCCATGAATCAGGAATTTTTGAGCCCGTCAAAACCTCATTAAAGATTTCCATTAGTTTGGGTTGTAAAATTTCTTCCAATTTTTTGTATATTTCTCCCGGGAATCCATCCGGGCCTGGTGATTTGTTGTTTTTGAGTTTGGAGAGGGCTTTTTTAAATTCTTCAATTGTTATCTTCGCGTTTAACATCTCCTTCTCTTCCTCCGTTATTTTTGGGAGCTCCGCGTTTGCCAAGTATTGGTCTATTTTTTCTTCCGAGGCCTCCTCTTCTTTATACAAGGATTCATAGTACTCTCTCGCTCTTTCCAATTTGTCTTCTTCTTTATTTAGAGGGTTTCCCTTAGCATCTTCTAGTATCTGAATTGTCGCTTTTTCCTTTTCCTTTTTTAATTTATATGCCAGCCACCTGCCCAATTTGTTGGCATTCTCAAAATAGTACTGCTTTGTTCTTTTTATGTTTTGGGCTAGCTCCTCTTGCTCTAGGATGTTTAATTTATGTCTCCACACCAGCCAATTTTCTTTTGCTACAGTATCTCCGGGTGTTTTTTGGAGTTTCCTTTCTGCTTCATCTAAATGCTTAATAAGATCTTCCCGGGATTTCCTTTTTAATTTATTTTTATATGCAGTGTATGATATTATTACCCCTCTTAGATAGGCCTTCATTGTGTCCCATACTATTTCACGGGGTGTCCCTTGATTCTCATTTTCCATAAAAAAGGTCTTTATTTCTCCTTTCAATTTTTCTACACACTCTTTGTCGCCGAGTAAATTTGTGTTGAGCCTCCATCTCTGTTGTTTCTTTCTCTTTGTGATTCTCCATTTTATTTCTAGGGGGTTGTGGTCAGCCCAAATATTTGGGCTAATTTCTGCTGTCTCTATTTTTAATCCCAACGACCTGGTGACCCAAGCCATGTCTATTCTCGACCATGATTTTTGCGGATTAGAATAGAATGTATACTGTCTTTCACTTGGATGCAAGGTTCGCCATATATCAATTAAACTCATTTCCTCCACCAAATCGAAAAAAGCTTTTGGTAAGGTCGCCCTTTTATTTTTGTTCATTTTATTACTTTTATAGTCATTGTCTGGGTCTATGATTCCGTTGAAATCTCCTATCATACAAAGTTCATTGTATTCCATTTTCCCTATTTGTTCGCGAAGCTTTTGGAAATATTCTCCTTGTTTTTTATTTGGGGCGTAAATGCCCACAAGTAATATTTTAATGTTTTCTCTCGTAATTTCGACCATGAGGGTTCTTCCCTTTGTGTCATTATATTTCAATTCTGCTTCAATTCCTTTTTTAACATAGATTACTACCCCTCTCTTCCTTTTTTCAGCTAATGAGGTAAATAGTTTACCATATTTCTTAAACTCCAAACGTTTACCCTCATCCTTTTTTATGTGGACCTCCTGTAAACAGATTATATCCATATTTTGTTTTGCTAATTTTGTAAGTGTTAATTTCCTCTTTTTACTATCGTTTAATCCATTAACGTTTACTGAAATTAATTTCAAGTCATTCATTCTTGTTTTCCTTGCTCGGTCTTAGTTCTTATTTAGTCTTACGGCTCTTACTGGTCTTATTATTTTTTTTTCCTTGGCTTCTTCTTCGGTCTTTTTCTCCTCCGCGGTTCCTTCCTCTTCTAAATTTGTCACCTCTACTTCCTCCTTACTGTTCTGTTCTTCTTCTGCACCCCTTAACTGATCAAGGAAGTCTTGTGCTGTGCTCAAGCTATCAATTTTTATTTTTCTCCCCTGCCAGGTGATTAACATCCCCTCCGGTAAGAGCCATCTAAATAATATATTTCTTTTGTTCAATTGCACAGCCAAAAATCTGTAATCCTTTCTCACCTCCCTCACTCTTCTTGGAATCTGTTTTAATATTATCACTTCTTTTCCTCTGTAAGTTATTTGTCCGTCTCTCGCCATACTGTATAGGTTGTCTTTTACTTTCTTTCTCGCGAACCTGATGTGGACTTCTCTGGGGAGCCTATTCCTCCTCGCGTAGTTTGTTTGGACTCTATAGACGTCGTCCAATTCTCTGATGATCTCACATTTATCTTGTTGAAGTACTTCTGCGATTAGTTCCGCCATCTTCTCTCCCAGATCCTCGTCTTTATCTTCTTCCACATTTTGAAAACGCAGGTAAAACGACGCCCTGTCCATCTCTAATTGTATTAACGAATCTTCTAATTCCTTATTTTGCATCGTCAGTGTCTGGTCTACCATGTCCAGCTTCTTCTCATTTAGTTCTATTTTTTGCTCCGCCTTCTGGATTCTTTGTTCATTGTTAGAAATTGAGACTTGGATCTCATTCATCTTCTGGTCCAGTAGGTGGATATCTGTTTTCAGTTCGGTGTGATTGCTGGACATTTTTTCCTGCATGGCCATCATCGTTTCTTGAATTAATGTCAATGTTGACTGCACTGTTAATAATGTTGGTGTTGCTATGGCCTTATCCGTTTTTGGTAATCCTTCCATTGGCTTTTGGGTAGCCGGGGAGGTCATGGATATAGTGGGATTTGAAGGGGTCTTTTTCCCTGTTTTCAGAATTGTTGATGACATGCTCGTCATTTCTTTCAGGATTATTTTTTGTTCGTTGATTATTTTCTCGATATTTCTCCAAATTTTCATACACTAGTTGTCACCTTTTTTTTTTTTTTCTATGCTTCTTCAAGGTATGGAGAGAGATTAATTATCAATTAATGTCGAATTATCAATCTATATCTCTTTCAGACAGTACTCTTAAATGTATTTTTCAATCAAAATCAATCTATCAATCTATATCTATATCACTTCCAATCAATATTTATGATCTATAATTAATTTGTAGTCACTTGATATAATAGCAAATAATTAATTGATAGGGGTTTGTTTCTATTTGTTAATAATTAATTAATTTATAGTTAATTCGAGTCTTAATAATTTAAGTCACTATAACGCACTGACTCCTAAATAGGTCTATAATCTATAACTAAAATTCTTATTTTTTAAATTACTATATAGCTATTTACCAATAGATAACTTAATATATATAAATATGGCAATTCTAATATAATAATATGTCAAATTAAATATATAGGAATAGTGTCAATACAAATATATATGAGTAAATATATGTATATGCGATTAAATAATTAATTAAATAAATAAATATAAATCTAATGGACTCTATAAAAAAGTATCTTATATATAAGCAGGATCAGAACTTAATTACTATAAAGATTTACAGTTCTTATTGATAAAAATATTATTAAGCAAAGGATCAGAGTTGTTATAGAAAAAGGTTTCAGAGAGAAAGGGGAAAAAAAAGGGGGGAAAAAAGGGGGGGGAATAGAAAATGTCCAGATTTTAATTTAGGGCAGGCAAAGTTTTCCCAAACAAGTAATATTTTTCCTCGCTCAGCCACCAGTCTCCTCCAATCCTTTCTTCTTGCCGCGTTTACTTTGCCACTGTCAAAACTCTATGGTAAGTCTCGAAGCTAGATTGTCTCTATGTCTGTCCTTTTCAATTTGCTCTGTCAGGCTTCTTCGATGGCTGCACTTCCTGTTCTCAGGCACAGTTGGATAGAGTCCAATCTCCGACTTGATTAATCTTCTCTGCTATCCCCAGCAAACGAAACAAAAACGAGTTCTTCTGGATTCTTTAGGTTTCCTTGCTCCCTATGCCCACCGATCCTCCTTTTGCGCAGGCGATTTAGCGTCCTCGATTTCTTACTCTCAGCGCCGGCTTGTCGAGCTCTGTAGTTTTTCAGGCTGTTCACCAAACTCCGTCGCCGCCTTTTTCCACTCGAGCCCTTCTCGCCCGACTCCGCCGACCCCTTCCTGATGTTCGGTCTCACGTATGCAGGGAGGACACGTTTTAATCCCGACACTGCAGCCTCCGATCTTTCTTGCTTCCCATCTAGTTGTCGGCTACCACAGCTTCAGGTCAGCCATTGAAAGGCTGACTTCACGCGCGTCAGTTTGACAGAGTTGCCCGGTTATGCGAGAAGTGTTTGCGCTTCACTTTCTCGCTCCCCCGGCTCTCTCTATTGTCCGCGGGGCTCTCCAGGTCCCACGCCCCCGAAGGGATCCCCAAAACGCGGTGACAAAGGATGCTGAGGAGTGGAGATCACTCGCTCAGCACCATGTCGCTGCAGCTCGCCGACCGGAAGTCCACTTTTGGAGTCTTTCTGATAACGTAGACTTAAGTTTCATGAAACAATTGGAAAGCATAAAACTTTATTTATAATTTCTTTTTAACTTGCAGCTCTTTGTGTCCCAAGCCCTGTCAGCAAAGAAATTCACCTCCCATTCTTTATTCTTCTCCTTTGAGTGAATTATATCAAAATGGACCTGCAGCCAGGCCAGCTGAGTCAGCATTTTTTGCCTCTGAAGAACTTCAAAGAAGTATATTAACTGCTGATTTTTCTGAAAATTCAGAGATCCAAAAATACAGCCTAATCTTGAAGTGCTTGTAACTTTAAAACTCTTCCAAAGCAATTACAAACTTTACCAGATGTTTTTAAAATGTCTGTTGATTCACAGTTTTTTTACTTAGATAAGAATCTCAGAGGCATAGTCACAGTGTCCTTCATGAGAAAAGAATAAATCATCTCAAATTGGCCAGTAAGAGACAAGCAAAAGATTTGATGGGATGCTGGAAGGGAATAAAGATAAAAGAGAAATTGATGAATGAACAGTCTATTAGATAGAATTAATTTGCATAATTTTCTATTTCCTATAATGCTTAATTAGATCGTTCTTTGGTGCCTACATATATAATACAGATATGGTAAATTAGTTTTGTTTCCCCAATTCTGTGCTTGGCTTTATAATATTAATTTTATGGTAGCAGAGCTATAACCTAAAAGGTTTTTAAACAGTCAACATCTTCCAAAGTTTATGTAATATCATGTAAGTTAGTATCGTTTTTCTGTACAAAAATAATGGATCAATCATATTAAATGAGGCTCTAGATCTGACAGATTTAGGAATTATTACATTCTATAAACTAATATAAGATTATTTATTGCATTTTGTTTTTTTTTGTTTATTGCTGAAATTTACAAAGACTTATAGCACTATTTAAAAAATCCCATTGGCTTTAATAATAATTAAATATGTGCAATTTTGAAAATACTGTTTTATTGAACTTTTATGGAATACAAGTATATGTTGTATTATTTGAGTACAGTAGAATTTATAAGGTGCTCTCTAGAAATTATTAACTGGTAATTTAAGTAACAACCTTTACAAATAAAGTTTTAATATTAACTTTCATTTTAAAGTGATAATGTTAATAAGCATAAGGTTCCTTAAATTTTTACATTTAGAACTAAGTGTGGCCTTGTTGACATTCTATTGTTTAGTTAATTTAGAGTTTTGGAAAAAAGAAATGAGAAGAGATATTCTATCAGTATTAATTGCAGTTTAGAATATTGATAATACAGGCATAAAATTACTGTTTTTTCATACAAAATTGAATATAACATTAGAAAAAAAGAGAAACTGCTGCAGATTACATTAAAAGTATTTGTACAATAAAATTGTCAGCTTCTTGTTTAGGAACTGAAGTCTTCATTATTTATGTATATTATAAATACACATGTTATAAACACACACACACACACACACACACACACACACACACACATCTTCACAATTGGCAAAAGAAGGATCCTATGTATTGGAAACATGCGGAAGAGGCCTTCATCCTGCAGTGGATAGACAATGCCTAAAATTATGATGATGATGATGCATAAATACACACACATAGATACACACAACACATATACACACATACTTTGGCATATTAATAAAAAGAAAAAATATGATTGGCAAAATCTATTTAACGATAATTAAAATTAGCAAATTAAAAAAATAAATTAATTTCCTAACTTCCCCCTTTTTGTACATTTGATTATTTATCATGTTGTTGACATGTAAGTCTCCTTAAAAGCCATATTGCTAGTGATTATATTTGTCATTCTACATGATAGATTGTATGTATTCTTGCTTAAATTTGATTAAACTTGTATTCTGTTTATACAAGAGGGCTACTAATCTTGGCAGTCACCAGGATTAAAAATTATTTGCATATGTATATATACTTATTTTTTCTCTTGTCTTCAAGTTTAAATCCTCAGTCAGGGATTATATCTTACTTCCACGATTGAGCAAAATTTATTCTTACTGCTGTAAGCATATTTCTCACTAAATTATAATGTTTCTTATTATTCTTTCTAAAATTATATCTAGTAAAAAGAGTTGTGGTTTCATTTCAAATTTAAATTTCATATCCATCACATGCAATAAAATGTGTTCACTGTTTCATGGCATTTCCAACATTTATTACTTAATTATTTGTCCATTTTAGATATTATTGATGGAATTGTATATCACCTATAGGATATTTTGCATCAATTTTCTTTTAAGTTATAACTTGGTGAAAAAAATATAAATTAATCCATAATTATTCCCATTGATGTGCTGTATCTGCTTCTTTAATATTTTGCATCCATTTTATCGTACTGTTTTTTCTTTCTACTAGCTCTTCATCATATCTAAGTAAAAGATTTTATATGAATCCTAATAGATGTTGGTTTTGTAAGAGCATTTCAAATTTTGTCTTTATTCTTAATCCATCCTTCTTTCTTGAAATTCAGTTTTATACTTCCAGCAGTTTCTAAGTACATCAACCATGATATCTTCTGGCCTTCAATGAGTAGTTCTTGCTGTGTTTTTAATCTATTCATAGAGCCTGAATGAATCATTTCTACATACATTATTACACTTTTCTTGCAGTAATTGCTTTTGATGTGAAAAGTATTTGAGGGAGAAACTAGAGGTAAAATTGCTGGGCTTTTTACACCCTTTTTACAAGAGAATGCCATGCTCTTATCAAACTTTGTCTAAAAATGAGTCCTTTTACATCTTTATCCTTCTTTGTGTCTCTCTAACATAATTATATCTGCAATTCATTAGGTAGGTCAACTCCATCCGATAATGACATTCTACTGTATGAAAAATTTTGTACATTTTGTTGTCTATGACAACAGTTTGTTTTAGGATACCATTTAAAATTTGAAAGAATAAGACCAACTCGTCCTTTGAATCTTGTAAAATTTTTGATTTTACTCTATGTCTTTTCCTGTTCTTTATGTCCTTGTTGATAATTTCTTGTAAAGTTCTCTTTGATCTTGATAGTGCACAGTCAATGGAGATTTATCCTTTGTATTTTAGAAGTGCAATGTATCAGAAGGGACATTAACATTAATGTCCCATTAATGGGTTTTGTTTATATTTGATAGAATTTGGTTTTATGAATGATGTGGGGAAATGTTAATATGTTCCTCTTTTTTTTTTCAAAAAGTTTTTTATTTTTTAAACAAAAACAACATAAAAACATCAACTTTCCAAACGCTTACAGACAGTATTTCGATCGGTGAAAATCATTTTGCGCTCTCAAAATTTTCAAACTCTCATTATATGACAGATATTCTTATCTCTGTCAGAAAAAAAAAACACAAGTGCTTAACCATTTTATCCAAATTTCAACTCATATATAATATTTCATCTCCATGCTTTATTATCCATCCATTGATAAAATAGTTCCCATATCAAATAATATTGTTTATCTTCCTGTTCTCTTATTTCAAATGTCAATCTACTCATTTCAGCACAGTCCAACATTTTCCTAATAATTTCTTCATCAGTGATCATCTTCTCTCCTTTTCAGTTTTTTGCAAATACAATTCTAGCTGCTGTTAATATATTCACTATCAAATATTGTAGTTCTTTGTTAAATGTTTCTGGTAAGATCCCTAATAAAAATATCTCTGGTTTAAACTCAATATGTCGGTTTGTCATTTTTTCCAACCATGTGTGTATCTTAGTCCAAAATCTTCTTGCTTCTACACATGTCCACCACATATGGTAATAGGATCCTGGGATCTGATGGCACTTCCAGCCCTTTTCCAATTTGTTCTTGAACATTCTGGCTATCCTCGTCGGGGGTATCCTCTTGATACCCCCGATACTGGGAACATGACAAATCAATTATGCATCAGGTTTTTTTCTTCCTGTTAGTCAAGATAGGCTAAAGGAATCAAAGCAATTCATTAACAGAATTAATAACCAAAGGTTATTAACAAGAGGTTAGGAAAAGAAATAAGGGTTAAAGATGTGGATGTGATGCTAAATTATATTCTGAAAATTTAGAACCTATTGAAGCATAAGGAACTTTAGATTTTTCATGCATGGGAAAACAGCTATGAAGAGTGTTTGACTTTGTGTTCAGAAGCAGGTTATCTCATTGTGCCAGATATTAAGAACAAATAAATCTTAAATCATTTACTGAAAGGTTTTAGATGGTTAGTGCTGGACACTGCTGCAAAAAGAAGAATGAACTTTATACAGTTCCATCTTATTTGGCAAATCAATGTTTTATGTTTTGGAGATAGTTTGAGAAGTCTTTATATAGTTTATTATAAACTTACTATCTGTAATAAATATCAGTTTAGCTAATACTGTAGTAAAACTCAGATTGCAATGCTATAGGCTCTATTGCTTAGAAGTAACACCCTTTCAACTGAATATAATTTATTACCAAAGAGAAGTAAAAGAGCTGTGTTGGACATAAATAGTAGCATGAAATGAACTGAATATGAAAGCTAAATAATAAGTAATGGAATAGGCCTGCAAGTTAGCAAACCTTTTCACATACAGTAAGTTGGCAATTTATTAGCAGATGAGATCCCTGCATATTTCTTAATGCTTACATATTAGCTTTAAGTCAGATAATTCAGTTTGGGATATAATTTTCTCCAAATGAACTGGACAATATTCTTTAGCATTATAGCATTAGTCCATAAATATGGCGATTAAGCATCAGGTAATACATGTATTTATTTATTTATAGTGAAAAGGCTTAAATAAAGGTAAAGATTTCCCTCACACATATGTGCTAGTCATTTCCGATTCTAGGGGGCAGTGCTCATCTCAGTTTCAAAGCTGAAGAGCCAGCACTGTCCAAAGACGTTTCCGTGGTCATGTGGCCGGCATGACTAAACGCCAAAGGTGCCTGGAACGCTGTTACCTTCCCACCAAAGGTAGTCCCTATTTTTCTACTTGCATTTTTTATGTGCTTTCGAATTGCTAGGTTGGCAGAAGCTGGGACAAGTAACGAGAGCTCACCCTGTTACGCGGCACTAGGGATTCGAACCGTTGAACTGCCGACCTTTTGATCGACAAGCTCAGCATCTTAGTCACTTACAAATATCTAAAATTTGGCATTAGATAAAACAATTTAACAAATAAAATATTTGATAAATATTACAAAAAAAAGCATTAGATAAAACAATTTAACAAATAAAATATTTGATAAATATTACAAAAAAAGCATTAGATAAAACAATTTAACAAGTAAATATTTGATAAATATTACATAAAATAGCATTAGATAAAACAATTTAACAAGTAAATATTTGATAAATATTACATAAAATAGCATTCGATAAAACAATTTAACAAGTAAATTTTTGATAAGTGTTACATAAAGCCGTTTAAACCCCAACTTATTGATGTGTTACTAAAGACCTTGTTTTTGGGTAGTTAAAAATCTATCTGTTGCTTCTGTAATTTTAGGATTTTGATCTGCAAGCAAATTTTTAACATAAGTATTTCTTTCTGGTTTTGATTTTAAACTAGGCCAAGCAGCATCAGGCTAAAGATTTATAAAATTCTTAATACAATAAAATATGATCCACCGTTTCAAGATCAATAGCATTATAGGGTCAAAATCTTAGAGAGATGGGGATTTTTTAAAAAATGTACCCTGTAGCATATTGGATAGCATTTAATCTGCTGCTTGAAAAGGCTATTCTGTATTTACTTCAAATGATTAAAATATTTAATTTTTGTCAAGACCACATCAAACCCAAAATTACTGTAGATAATCTGTACAATATAGGCAGATTTTCCATATACATGGAAAATATCAAAGTTTCTAAGATTGCTAACTGCCTAAGAATCTGAAAGTGATGACAATTGCAAGAAATGTTGTGACTCTGAGCTGGCATGAAAATGAATAAGAAAGGCATTATTTGGTCAGCTTATCACATTATATAGAAATGATAGCAGTGAAGCTATTATTATAGACTATTTCTATTTCCTCTACTGGGGAGTGGTAAAATATTTCTTTTCACAACATTGATGGGAAAACTTTGTAGTGGGCAAGGATAAAAGTTGTAATGTAAGAGATATATGTGCTATTGGTTAGGCCGGAAAATGGTCTCTCCAAAGACCCATTCATACAATATCAAAGTTTGCTTATTCTGAAACAAATTATCGTTTACTTTTTCCCTTTCCTATCAATTCAAGGAATAATTGACCTGTTGCAATATTTTCAGGATCAGACTCAATAAGATTAGCAAGAGTTAAAGATTTAACTATATATTCTTTTATTTACAATAGGCATTCTATATTCACTGAATATTCACAGATAGAAGCAAGGGAAAGGGTGTAGGTAGCTCCTTATATATACAATGGGCGGAGCTATATGTGGGAGTGGTGAATTATGAATACATTAAGAAGTGAAGAATAAGTTAACCCCTGATACCCTGTTTGTACACTATTTACACATTAGAGAATAAGGCATTTACATCTGACAAATCCCCCTCTAAATGCCGATTCGTTATACAACACCAGTTACACTCAGATTCAGGACAATACAAAACATACAACTTAGAGGTTAAATATTTGTGCTGCTTAGAAGGTAAAGGCTTTGTCAATATATCGGCTAATTGTTCTGAAGTGTCGCAATGCACTGCTTTAATAAATCCATCCTGAGATAATTGTCTCACATGTTTAAATTTTATATCTATATGTCTGGACCTTTGTCCAATGGCATCAGATCTAGATATTTCAATGGCTGCTTTATTGTCTTCATGCATAACAAAAGGCAAAGCAGGTTTTTTCCAGACATCTGAAATTAAATCATTAAACCATACAAGGTTATTTGCGGCTTTGGATAAACAAACATATTCCGCTTCTGTCGTTGAAGTGGCCACTAGTTCTTGTTTACCAGTGTACCAGTAAACTGGACAGTCATTTAAGAGAAATACATAACCAGATGTACTTTTTCTGCATGAGATGTCTCCAGCCCAATCTGCATCTGCATAACACGTAAGCTTTGGTTCTTTATTATCATTAGGTTCTAACATTAAACAAAAGTCTAGTGTACTTTTTAGATATCTTAAAATTCTTTTAACAGCTTCCCAGTGATACATTGTTGGTTTGCTGACATGCCTGGATAATAAATTGAGTGGTAAAGCGATATCTGGTCTAGTCCAATTAGATATATAAAGGAGTGAACCTATGATTGATCTATAAAATGTGTTGTCCTTGAACTCGGGAGAAGATTCATCAGTATTTCTTAGAAAGTCAGTTTGCATAGGAGTATCACAAGGTTTGGCATTGTTTAAGTTGCATTTATTTAAAAGTTCTATGATCTTATCTCTCTGGGTAAGTTTGAATCCCCTTTTTGTCTTATTAATTTGGACACCAAGGTATTTGTTTACCTTGCCTAAAGATTTCAATGAGAAATGCTCATTTAATTTAGTTACAAAAGTTTCTCTTCTTTCTTTATGTTTTCCTATGTATAAAATGTCATCCACATAAATCAATACAAATTCAATGTAATCATCACCCCTCTTGACAAAGAAACAATTATCAGCAGTGGTAGCGTTGAAGTCCATGGTCTTAAGTACTTTTACTAAACAATCATACCACCGTTTACCAGATTGTTTTAGCCCGTATAAACTCTTGTTTAACAACCAAGTCTCATTTCTGTTTGTGTATTGGCTGTGAGGTGCTCTTACGTATATTTCTTTATCTAGTTTTGCGTGTAGGTACGCAGTCTGTATGTCATATTGGAATACATCAAGATTGAGTGCTGATGCTACCACTAGAGCTGTTTTGACACTCTCTGTTCTTACAGTGGGGGAATACGTGTCAGTATAGTCCTCCGGATATTTCTGTGCATAACCCTGTGCAACTAATCTAGCTTTGTATAGAGTATTTCCTCCCTCTAAATTCTTAATTTTATATATCCATCTGGTACCAATAATTGTCTTATCTTTAGGTGCAATTGTAGGTGTAAATACATTTAATCCTTGTAAACTTTCCATCTCTTTCTTCATTGCTAATTCCCATTTTTCTTTTTCTTCGCGAGGAAGTTTTAACACTTCCTCATATGTATTGGGTGTTTTTGGTTCACCATCCATGTGCATTACATAATCCTTGTATTTATTTGGCATTTGATTTCTGGTGTTTCTAATGATTTTTTCGGGTTTACTATCGTTATCATGCAAATATCTTGCTTCCTTTTTTGTTAGTGTGTCTGTCTTTATTTTGTGTTGGCTATTTGTCCAAGTCTTGGTTTTGTTTTTATATTTGTTGATATTTTGCTTTTCTATAGTCCCTTTCTCATGAGGTTTTGTATCTTCATATTTATTTGGGAATATTTCATTAAGATGTAATTTAGACCAGTTGGCTTGTTCATGGAACACAGCTGTTCTGGAGACTATAAATTTGTTGTTACTATCAATGAATCTGTATCCTTTAGTGCCAGTCTCATATCCCATAAATCTGAGTCTTCTGGACACATTTTCTCCCTTTCTTCTTAATTGTTTAGGTATGTGTACGTCTGCTGTGACTCCAAATATATGCATGTGTGCTAATTTTGGTTTTCTATTATACATCACTTCATATGGTGTCTTATTTACAATGCTGGACCATGTTCTATTTTGTGTGTAATTTGAATAATGTAAGGCTTCTGACCAGAATTGTTTGCTTAAGCCAGCATCTTCCAATGTGCATCTAATCATGGTTTGTAATGTGGAATTTTTTCTCTCTGCAATCCCGTTTTGGAACGCAGAAAATGGACTAGATGTGTAATGTAACATTCCTTTGTCTTTTAACCATTGGGAGAATTCTTTAGACATGAATTCGCATCCTCTGTCTGTCATAATTTGTTTTATTTTGATGTTGTGTTGAGTTTCTATGCGTTTGTAAAATTCTTTAAATTTTTGAAATGTTTCATCTTTGTGTTTTAATGTATAAACAAATCCATAGCGGCTATAATCGTCCACTATTGTCAGGAAGTAACGTTTTCTATAAGTGATTGATGGAGTTAATGGACCAACTAAGTCCATGTGTACTAAATCAAAAATTTTGTTAGTTGATCTAGTAGATTTTCTTGGCCTGGGACTAGTTTTTAGTTTTGTAGATTTACATACTGAGCATTCCAGATAATTTTCACAATTTTTTATTTTAACACCTTCTGCGTGTTCAGTCATTTTTTGTACTACAAGAAAACTGGCATGTCCTAACTTCCTATGTAAGATGTGAGCACACTCATCATGAATTGGTTTACCTATTTTTGGCTTCTTATCGTTGTGTGCATCTGTGTGATCATGAGATATTTTACATTCATCATTGTCACTGTTGCTAACATTCTCATCATCTATTTCAATACAATCTTCCATATTTGAATCAATGTTATGTAACCATTTTTCTTTTGTTATCAGATAAGGTAGGCCTCCTTTAATCACCACAGTGCCTACATTTATTTTATTCTTTTCCAAAGTTGCCTTTCCTTTTGAAAAGACAATGTTAATGTCAGAATCTCTGCTTAGTTTTATGGCACTTAATATGTTATGAGGTATTTCAGGTATTAGTAATACCCCCTCTATTTTTCCTAGACCAGGCAAGGTTACATTTCCTCTACCTAATACTTGAACCTTTTCTTGGTTAGCTACCTTAATTACAAATTTATCTTCTGCAAATGAAGACAATATACTTTTGTTATTGGTGGTGTGATTAGTTGCTCCAGAATCAATAAGCCAATTATTGTTCTCACTTTGCTGTGTGTTAGTGTTGTCTTGTTTATTTAATCCATTCAGTGAACCAGATTTTCTATCCTTTGAATTGTCTCTGCCCCCTCTATTCTCTCTGTGATTTGGTGGGCTCCTATATCTATGCCTTTCTATGGAAGGCTGTCTATAATCGTATTTGTTTCTGTATTCTGATCTATATCTTTCTTTTAAGAATTTTGGGCAATCTCTTCTATTGTGTTCCCTGGATCCACAATTATGACATTTAAATGTTCCACTATATTTTTCTTGGAAAGCTACTTTCCTATATGGTTTGTGTTCTGTGTGATTGTTAGAACGATTCCTTCTTGAATTATCTTCTGTTATCAATTTGTTGGATAGACTTTCTACGGATAAATATCCTAGATTGATTGTGTCTAAATGTGACATAAAATTGTCCCATGAT
Organism: Pantherophis guttatus; assembly: GCF_059756535.1. Lineage (NCBI taxonomy): Eukaryota > Metazoa > Chordata > Lepidosauria > Squamata > Colubridae > Pantherophis > Pantherophis guttatus. Next base: position 40,841,773 of record NC_142070.1, on the reverse strand, counting down.
GGATCAAGTGAGTTGATAATAACACTTTTCATTGTTTGGTCTGAAATCACCTCCCCCCTCAAATGCAGTTCAGCTCTTATCTTGTTCAAAGATATTAAATGTTCACTTATGGAAACCCCTGGTTTTACCCTAGACGAAAAGAAATCTTTAGATATCCTTGTGGTGGTAGCTACACTGTCACTGTGAAACAAATTAAACATGCATTGAATAATTTCTGAAACAGTCAAATTTGGCTTAATGCTGTGATACATTGCAGGAGATACACTAGATATTATTAAGAAAAAGGCTCTATGGTGTAAACAATCTATTTTTAGAGTCCAAGGTCTTTTTGGGGGACTAGTGATAAAAAACAGTAAGTTTTCCTTCATAAAGACAACCTGGAGTTGTTGATACCATTCTTGTAAATTAATGCCATCAACCCTTAGTTTTGGGAAGTCACTGGGTAAATTTCCGACATTATTGGGTCCATTACTTACAACCTGAGGTAGTCCGTGGTCTCGTAAATGCAGAAAATTGCAAAACGGCGTGGGGATGCTCGCTACGAGTCTGCATGGTCTTCTCTCCAGTTCATGTCTTCCCGGACCGTCAGCGTAGTTTCGCGCATGCGCGTTGTTCATTTCTTCTTCGGCGTCGTCGTGGAAGGTTCTCCCCATTGCGGCTTGCTCGCTCTGCTCCTCTTCAGACGAGTCGGTCTCTGGTTCGACTTTGGGAGTCCTGACGACGATGGCTGCTCTTCCTCTTCTATTGAGAGCGTTGGTGCTTGCTTCGGTCTGCGGCGTAGGGCGGTATCAGCAGGGCTCTCTGGGTTCGGGCGTCAGCGCTCTTGTAGTCAGGATGGGAGCGGGCAGGTCTTGAGGCATTGGCTTGCTCGCTCATTTCTTCGGTATCTTTTTAGTAATTTTCAGTTTTGGCCCAAATGCAGCAAAGAGCGTTTTCATTGCTGATTTTATTTGGTGTTTTGTTGGATCTTCCTCACTTTCTGGTTCTGATTCTTCTGAGGTGTTTGAATCTTCTTTTTCGTTTTCGTTGTCTGATAACATTTTTCGCGCCAGAAATTTTGAATTGAGTTTGCTGATTGGCTCTGCTTCGCTCATCTTGGAGGTCTGTTGAAACCAAGATGGCTGCCATTCAAATTTTCGCGCGGGATCATCGTTTTTCTTCTTTGTAATGATTTTCTCCGCAATCATATCACTCACTACTTTTGGGTCTTTAGGCTTTTCATTAGTGATGTTTTTCTCTCTCGCTGCTCCGCTGTTCTTCAGCATATCTTGGAGTTTCGCGATGAGGCTTTCATCATTCTTCTGGCTTTTTAATAGTTTTAATATCTCTGACCTGAGTTCGTTATTCTCTATTTCGATTTCCTCCTGGTCATCAATTATTTCTTCGTCTTCAGTGGTGTATTCTTCGGACTCTCTCGAAATTGCGTTTGTGGATTCGTTGATTATTTCTTGTTCCGTTTCCATTTCTTTGCTGTAGGCCCTGGTGTTGGGCCTATCTTTCTTAGACATTTTAAAGTTTTTTATTGAGTCAATTAACCATCCTCTGCTACCAGTTTGTTGCAATATTTTCAGGATCAGACTCAATAAGATTAGCAAGAGTTAAAGATTTAACTATATATTCTTTTATTTACAATAGGCATTCTATATTCACTGAATATTCACAGATAGAAGCAAGGGAAAGGGTGTAGGTAGCTCCTTATATATACAATGGGCGGAGCTATATGTGGGAGTGGTGAATTATGAATACATTAAGAAGTGAAGAATAAGTTAACCCCTGATACCCTGTTTGTACACTATTTACACATTAGAGAATAAGGCATTTACATCTGACATGACCTGTGATAATACCTATCTTCCATGGAAGTACTGTATATTGTCTTACAGGATCAAGGTACTCAGATGCTGCCAAACAACAAAAACAACAATAAGAACAACAACAACCAAAGGGATTTAATTCAGTTTTTCTAACCAGAAATCTTAATATAAGTTTCTACAGAAATTAAACTAGATTATAATTTCAGGAGAGAACCACTAAGAAACTAACAGCAGTGCTCTTAAAACTTTACATTAGACTACAACTATACAGCTTAAGTCACAGTATTGACAAACCTGTGTGCCATATAGCAGATGGCTAATTAATTTAGCTTTGATTTTTATTTTTACTGTGGCAAAAAAACAAGGTCACTGCTATTATCATGGTTGTCAAAGAGACAAGTGCATTGGAAAATAGATGGTCCTCAGCAGAGACATCTCTTTGCTTAGGATTCCATGTTGCTAAAGCTTGGATGGATGTGCCCAAATATTCATGGAGTGGTGTCGAAAGAGGGAATGCTGTGAAGAAATGAGCATCATGGCATCATGATACAATGCTTTCCCTTTTGTATATGCATTTTGTGTGTGCTTATCTAAAGGGTAGAGCTGGCATTGCAATGTCATCTTGTTCATTTCATTTTCCCGACATCACTATGAACACCTCCATAAATCTTTGAATACCTTAATTTGATTAATGCAAAAGCTGAACATTTTCCAGGAATGATTTTTTTTTGGTGGGGGGTGGGGAGGCAGTAAATGTGACTACTTTAGCTTCGTTAAAATGAAGGACAAACTGCTTCTAAATACAATAATTGGTAAAAGCAAGGTGGATCTCAAGCCCTCTTACTTTAGGGAGATGATTGCTGCATTGTCAGAGTATAAAAGAATGGAAACAGCTCAATAGTGTAACACAGAGAGGTGAAACTCAGATGTTTGTCAGAGTTGGAGCCAGCAAATTAATATGAAAATTAAAAGGCACAAAAATCCAACTTCTTTCACCTCTTTATAAGTATGAATTATAAAGTAAATGTTTCTTGGAAGGACAATAACAAAACTGCATTATATTGTTTCTGTGCAGTTTCATAATCAGCAGCAAAAGATGTCAGTCAAGAAAAGAAGTAGCCAATTTCTCCCAAAGTCTGTCTGGGGATCAAATCAAAGACTGCCTTTAAATCGATAAAGGCAACATAGAGAATCCCTTGCAGACTATCAGCATGGCTTTTTCCCTATTGTGGTGAAGAATAAGGCACTCAGCAAATAACCACAGCCCCTTTCCAGCAACTTCTTTAAATTATCCTGCACCATCCAGGCTGCAGGTTTTGCAGGTGATGCTTTACATAGAGCTTGCTTATTTTGTTTCAAAAGTTAGCTAGGGTCTTTCTGTGTCTTGCTTGCATATTTAATGAATCAATACCTAATTTTATAACATATCTATTAATTACATGCCTGCAGAATATTATTCATACTAGCTGGATGACTGTGCTTTGCTACAAAACTATGTGCTCGGGCTTCATAAATTGACACTTACAGCCCAAAACTTAATGTAGAATGTGTAACTCCATAGCATTAGAGTGTGTTAATATAATGAAACTGGCAGTTGGAACAGAAGGTGAGTGAGAGCAGAATGTCCCAGCCTGCAGCATCCATCGGTATTCATCTGGCTAGCATCCTGTCAGTGTGTAAGAGAGTTGAGGGGTGTTTGGAAACTCAAACAGTATTTGCTGTGTGAGCAAGACAGGAAGGAGGCTGGGCATGGCTTAGCTCAACTGTTCTGTAGTAAAGCCGCTTGCTGCTGTGAAAGTAAAACTGAAAGTGAAACTCCTCTCCTCTGCTTGTGTTTTGCATTTGGAACAGATTTCTTTTGAGGTGGGAGTGGGAGTAGAACTCCTTAGCATCAGAGTGTGTTAATAATAATATAGGAAATACTAATGCTTTGATGGTCATTTTAAAAAATCCTTTCTAAGTGAGCACCTACAAACCAAGAGGAACATACATGGCAAATTTCAAATTTGTAGGCTTTACAGTTCTGGAGATTTTGTGATTAATGTGTGAGTGGTTTTCACTTTTATATATATAGATTTATGCGGAATAAATGTAAAAATATATTTTGAGAAGATGGATGTTTTTGATTTTTAAATGGCAGCAATCTTCCAAATCTTCATTTTGACTAGGCAGGAAACATTTGACACTATTTAAGCAATGAAGTCTGGAAAGATACCCAGGAGGGTGAAATCACCATTGAATGTTATTTATAAACAAAAAACAAAACCCTATCCTTCCTGGATATCATTTTAGAAATTCAGATAAATTACAAAAGAAGTAGGCAATGGACTTTTTATCTAACTTACACATTGTTACATTTAAATTAATGATGGTTTTTCTTTAACTTATCTAAAAATAATGTTCCATGATTGATCAAAAAAGTGCTACCAGAAGCAATTCCAGAAATTTGTTTCTGCTATATTCATTCCAATGAATTTTATTTCCAAAATATATTCCAATTCTAAATAGGACATTAGTGCAGGGACACTTTCCTACTCTCCTACCAGCTGGCATGTAGAGATCTTCTACTCTAGAGATAATATACAAGGCTTTGAGTAGCACATCTTCTAGGCATATGTCAAATCTCTTTCAGATCTGTTCAGTTCTTTGACCATTATTTATCTTAGGGCAGTGACTTTCCATTTTGACATTTATTAAGTCTTCTCTTTGATCCATCTTGTATTTAATAGATTTCAGATTCATTTGATGGTTCTTGCTGCTAGAGAAGATAAAAAAATGTTCCCTATCAATTCTCTTTTGGGAACACCAGAGCATCTCCTTATCTTCAGGCAAAATTTGAACATAGAAAAGGAAGCAACAAGAGATACAGAACATAGCATACACCCTTTCTTTAATTATTCAGCCTATACATTGAATATATAGTATATTGAAGGAAGCTGCATTGGGAGAAGACAGGGATTAAAACTGAGGAAAAAAACATTAATACCCTGTACTAGGGTATTAATGTAAATAATCTAGAAGCTGAAGCAGAAGATCATAGTCAAAAATAGGTTGACAAAAAATATAAAGAAGACAACGCCAATGACAACAGATAGAGCAATCAGCCATAGAATGGTGGGTAGTTTCTGCTTTGTCAGCCATCAATAGTAAAAAACCCCCCAGCAATCAGGAAATATGTCACAAACTAGCAATTGGTTAAGTAGGAATAAAAGCTTTGGAAAAGATATTCAGATGTTGTGATGTGTTTTTATCTTCAAAAATCAGAATCATGCAGAAAAAAGTTTGTGTTATGATACCATGTGAAAGCAAAAATTGAACTTTGAAGCAGCAGCATAGAAAGAGCATTGATCATTTTGAAGTTTGGTATTAGAAAAGACTCCTAAGAATATAATAGATAATCAAGGAAACAAGCAAATGCATCATTGAACAAATCAACCCATAGCTCTTATTTAAGGCATAAATGATAAGGTTCAAATTAACGTAGAGTATTTGGGACATATTATGTGAAGATTTTCTTGAAAAGTTTATAATGCTGGGAAAGGCAGAAACAAGGCAAGAAGAGGACAACAAGCAGCAAGTTGGATGAATTCAATTATGGTGTGATGGGTGTACCATTGGAAGACCTGAATGACCAGGTTGGAGATGAATCATCCTGAAGAAGGCGCATTTATACTATTGCTATTACTTAAAACTGACTTGATGGTACTTGTACAATCAACCGTTTACCCATCCATTTTCTTGACACCTTGCATAATTTTATAAATATTAGGTTCCTACCTGTGTGCTTGCTTTTCCTAAGCTAAAAAGCTTCAAGCACTTTCCTTCATTTTGAAATGGTTTTTTGGTCATTTTGATAGCCTCTTTCTTTTTCTAATTCTATACCATCCTTCCAGATGCAATATCTAGAAGTCTATGTGATATTACAAATGTATTTTCACCAGCCTTTCAACCTAGGTGTTCTCCAGAATTGAAGACTTTAACACTAAAAGTTTCTCTGTCAGCCTAATGACTGTTGAAAATTCTGGAACTTGATTCACATATTTGAAAGACACTCAGCAGTTGAGGCTTTATCACAGACTTGCAAAAACATTATAGGATTATAGTTTAAATGTGGCTAAAAATCTATAAAATTTACTTTGTGTTTTACCCCACCAGAAACATCATAGTCTGTTTTCTTCAATCTCCCAACATGAACACAAGACCTCTTTCTTGATCTATTACCTCAATTTGGACTCCATCAAGTTACAATTCCTTGCATTCATGCATTACTTTGGGTTTCTTTTTATTGAGCTATCCTTGCTCTTTGAGAATCTATTCCACCAAATTTGCCAAAGTAAGTAGTAGCAGCTGGCTGCTTTGGCTGACGTGAAAAAAACTCTAAGCAGAATTGACATGATTACTATATGGATAGCTGGGAAATTTTAAAAAATTCTAGAATAAAGCAATGACAAACAACTTCCATACTGTTGTCAGGACAAAATAATGAATATTAAGACATCAAGAATGAAGACTTATACAAACTTTGCTTACTTTACGTATATTTTTCCATAATTTGCATATATCCTTTGGTGTGGTGGTGGTAACTTGTCTAAATATTTTATTTCAGCCCATTGCTCATCTCAATCTCCAGATTATATATGAATATGTAAGTATGTAAATACAGGTCTGAGAAATAGACTATATGAAGTAACTATCCCTGGTGGACAATTGGCCCTATAGTATAGTAATTATCAGATCTAGGTCAAAATGGCAAAGCACATCGTCATGAATTAATAAATCAGGAACTCACCATCTGATATCCCAAACAATATATTATATGTAGTGTATAGAAGCCACAGTATAGCTCCAAATGTTCTATTAATTTTTAATAGAAAATGAAAAATGCAGTTTATATGGTAAATTGACATATTAATTGCATTTAATTCAGGAAATAGTAATCCCCTTGAAGCAAACTCAGTTGAATTCCATTTTCACTGTTACCTGATTCTTCTCACTTCTTTAACTTGCCTGAACCCACTTTCTTCAGTGCAGTCCTTGACATGGCATTCAAAAATAGAGTGGTCACCATCTGGGCAAGAGTTGTTCTCTCTTTTGATAAATAATAACCCTGTTCATTGTCAAGGTGAATCTGTAGAAAAACAATTCTGAACGATAACAACAATCCATGACCTTACGGTGCCTAGAAAGTGAAACTAATAGTAGAATGCTGGGCAATCAAAAGTCTGCTTGCAGAAGAAGGCTTATGTATGCATTCCTGAATCAGATGGCAATTACTATATTGTCAATTCTTATAGTGGTAGTGCAGAACATGGAAAGGGAAATGTTCAGTGAAATAATCCACCACGCAGCACTGATTCCCCAATCAGAATGATTCCTTTCTATTTTATTATGTTATGTTATTGAAGGTGTCCCTCCTTTTTTTCTCTTCTAACCTTACATTTTTGGGGGGAGTTGCTTTCTCTGGAGCTAAATGCTAATGTAGCCTTTTGTTCAGTCCTTCAATTGATTTGAATGTGAAGGAATAGGGGAGGTGGGATATATTTTTACAGATATAACATCTCATATATAAAACTGACACATGTGCCCTGTACTAAGGGATGTAAATGTCACTCGAAATAGGTAAAGCTGCCGCAAGACATCCCGACTGTATTGGTGATGACCTAAATTTGTATGCAAACTGTTAACTTGCTTGGGGATTAACTGGATATGGTATACATTATGAATAATGTTTACTTCAATTATACTAATATATATTTAATAATTTTAATAGTTTAGGTAGAAAGAAAATATGAGCAGAGGTGGGTTTCAGCAGGTTCTGACCAGTTCTGGAGAACCAGTAGTGGAAATTTTGAGTAGTTTGGAGAACCGGTAGTAAAAATTCTGACTGGCCCCGCCCCCATCTATTCTCTGCCTCCCAAGTTCCAGCTGATCTGGAGAAAATGGGGATTTTGCAGTAACCTTCCCCTGGATTGGGGATGGAATGGAGATTTTACAGTATCCTTTCCCTGGAGTGGGCTGGGAATGGAGATTTTATAGTATCCTTCCCCTGCCACACTCACCATGCCACGCCCGCCAAGCCACACCCACAGAACCGGTAGTAAAAAGTTTTGAAACCTACCACTGAGCATTTCCAACAGAATGCAGCATTGTCATCGTCACCTATTTGATAGTGTATTTCAAGAGCAGAGTATTCCACATGAAATATCAAGCATTGTACAGTTGGCTTTATTATCTATCTATCTATCTATCTATCTATCTATCTATCTATCTATCTATCTATCTATCTATCTATCTATGAGATATTACCATTCCTAAGGCAGCAGAACTATTGATTTCTGGATAGAAAGTGTGTAAAAGAAAGTGTGTAAAAGAGAGTGTGTGAAATCTTGGTCATCTAATTTGGTCAAGGATTTGGAGATGTTTGAACTAAGATCTGCTCATGCTGTTAGAATTTAATTAGACAATGAAACAGTGAAGTAGGCAATCCTTCACTGTACTGCCAGGCTCTTCCTTCAAATATATAGCAGTTCCAGAAATTTATCAAATATACTTTTTGTCTGAATATGCATGGGGTATAACATGAAAACTTTGCTCTAGTAAAGATGCAGTTTACTCTTTTTAAAGTACTTAATATTTGCATCTAGCAGGACAAGCAATTGTTTATCAGTACAGAAATTTCAGTTCTAAAAGACATGCCCTTCCTCCATACTACAGTCTTAAACATATTCACCACGTTCATGGCTGCTGTGAAATTTTACCTTCACTCACCCCCAGCAAATAGAATGAGGAAACTTAATCATGGAATTCTGCATTGTACATTTAGGACCTGTTCAAATTAAAGATTAAATGAATCTCCTGTTGAGATACTGGAAGAGAATTCTGGGACATGAAGACCAGTACACATGGAAAGCTTTGATTTGTAGAATATCTATCTACCATATTATTACTTCATTAGTATTCTACTATATTCAGGTATTTATAAGTCATAAGTTTTATTTGTCAAGCATATATAAGATAACAGGTAAAAGTATAAACATAATTTGAATACATGAAAAGAGTAATTAAAAAGGAATATTAGGATAGGTAGGCATGCTGTTGCACTTACTCACACTCCTTACAGACCTCTTAGGAATGGGGTGAAGTCAACAGTAGACAGTTTAAGGTTAAAGTTTTGGGGGTTTGGGGAAGAAACTACAGAGTCAGGCAGTGCATTCCAGGCATTGACCACTCTGTTACTGAAATCATATTTTCTGCAATCGAGTTTGGAATGGTTTACCTTGAGTTTGTATCTATTCTTTGCTCATGTATTGTTGTGATTGAAGCTGAAGTAGTCATTGACAGGTAGGACATTGTGGCAGATAATTTTATTTACTTTACTACGCTTAGGTCAGACTGAAGTCGGCGCAGTTCTAAGTTATCTAAGCCCAAAATTTGGAATCTGGTGGCATAAGATACTTTATTGTGGGTAGAGGAATGGAGGACTCTTCTCATAAAATAAAAATAAATAAATAAATAAATAAATAAATAAATAACGAATAATTAAGAAAGTTGCCACTTTAAACACAGTATACAATTATGGATATCTTTTTTTCTCCTAAATTAATAAAACAATCATTGCTCTTGAACTCTATTGGCCTTAGTTGCATTGATAAATTTACAGAAATCTAAGTATGGCTATATATAATTTTGACTAGAGTTGGTTCAGATTTGGACAAGATAGTACAAAATATAATTTGGATTGGAAAAAATCAAAACAAAGATGGGACAGTAAAGCTTAAGGCAATTCCTTCTAAATTTGTCTTCTTCCTTAAGTTTCGGCCTTGATCTTTTGCTTCAAAATCTCAGCATGTTGCAAATGGTGGTACTTCTTTCCTTAGTGAGAAAACAATATCAACATTTATGGCTGATTGAAAACCCCTTATAGACTTTTTGCATAAATGTCAAAATTCACTTATGATTTGCTACTTTTGATTTAAAATGTATAATAGAAAAGAGTGGGCTTTTTTTGTAATCATAGAGTAAGATATAATTTTGTAACTGTACTCAGATTTGCTGCAATGAAATTAAAAGGTTCTTCTTTCTTTTTTTTTCTTCTTTTGAACTTTTGCAATATTTTTCTTTTCTGCTTTTTCTTTTTGTTAGTTCATGTTTTAGTTTTTATATTCTTTGTAAAACTTTAAATAAAATTTATTTTTAAAAATCCATGATGGGAAAGGGTGAAAGTGATTTATTTAGTGATGAAAAAAATGGCCATCAAATCAGAGGCACTCAAAATAATTTAGACAACAAAGCCTTACAGAAATTAAGCCAAGGAAAATTGCCTTTGCGATTCTTCTAATTCTATTTTAGCTCTGTTATTTTCAGCATTTTAAACTAGCTAAGATCTGTGGGACCTCTGGACCCACACTTAACACTGTTGTTTCAGCTCTCCCACAGCATTGCTGGCCAGAATACCACATTGCTGTCTTTCACTCAGCAAGCCCTCTTTCACCGCAAGCCCTCTTTGCCAACCTCCATTCTGGGATGTGGTCCAATTCCTGAAAAAGATCTTGTGCATCTTCTGCCAGTGGGATGAACTTTTGCACCTACTCATGGTGATTAGACTTGAAACCTTGGTTTAGAGACTTCAGATACAGAAATGGAAATATCTCGTGTGAAATTTGCATCCCAAGAAGAAAAATCATCTTGGACAAAAAGCTTATTAATGTATGTGTTAATAATTCCTGTTTCCAGTATGTACTTACTGTAGATATGATACAGTCCATAAATATTCCATTTTAAAATGTTATGGTAAGAAAAAACTAATTGATTGACATTTTTACAATAAGCCTCTATCAGCTATGAAAATCATTTTTTAAAAATATATAGTCTCTAGAAAGGAACATAAAAGATATATAGAAATGTTTTAAAATGTAGTATTATCATTTAATCAATATGCTTCTCTTTTCTGGATAAGTTATAAATCTCTAAAATAAAATGAAATAAACTTCCAAAACAAGTTAAATTCTCTGCCTGTTTTTATGGGCTGCTATCACTCATACAAAGGTCTCAATCTCACATATTATGGGAGGAAAATTAGAATTTATGTCATGAAAAATAAGAAGGAAAAGATTTTCACTGTATGTTTCTCTTATTAAATCCATCCAGAACTGCCTTGCTTTGTATTAAATTAGCTCACACAGCTAAAAACAACTCAAAAGTATAATAGGTCTTTCCTATTTCAATGTATAAAGACTTTTTCTACATCAGAAATGAAAAATCTTCAATGACAGCCTCGGGTTGTTGCTTCACAAGTCACTTAGGACAATCTTCTTCCTGTAGGCCTAGTAATTGTACAAGTGGATATTTTCTCAACTATCTTTAGTAAACATGGGGTCATCTTAACTGTGAACTTCATTTTTGTCTCAAGTATTTTTAATTTGTGAATTTATTATTTTAGTTATGATTTTTATAGTGATATCAGCAAGTACCTTTAATTGATGTATTATCTGGCCCCATTCTGCCTGATACTCAAGATAAAGTGGGTTAATGGCAAACTGGGATATCTGGAATTAGCATCATTGCAGATGTTCTGAGCTCAGACAAATGCCTTCTGTCAACTCAGTACTGCCACAATGGCTGCATGGGAAGATGTAGAAAAGCCATCAATAGCAGAGCCAGGAGATTAAAAAAAAGAAATGGGAAATCAGAGATAAAGAAAGAGAGAACAATTAATGTAGGTGCCATGTGGAATAAGAGGGGCACAAAACCCAGTTCTTTTAGATCTCAAACCGACTGGGGATCTGGGGCAACCTGTTTTAGTCAGGGGTGTTTATTTCTGTGGGCACATCTACAAAAATGACCCAGGCATCACTGAAAGTTATAGCTGGAGTTAAATAAGAAAAGTCTCACAAATTGTTATTTCACTATATCTTCAGAAACCTAGCTTTCTCAAGGGCCTTCTCTCCAGTGTGAATCCTAGTATACAGACAGCTTAGAAAATACAAGTTGCTCCTGGCTTTTGTCCAGGTAGCAAATGAAGAAAAGAAATACCTCTGAAAGGGAGGATATAGCCATAGGCATGTTATCCTTGCTCCTAAATTGAAGGAAAGCAGAATAACATTGATTTAGTAACACTGTATATGGTGATGGACAGGCAGTCTTTTGGCTCTCACATTAATGCGAACTTACACAATCTGAACTTCCCAATCAAATTCTCCGCAGACTGATGTAATTTCTCTTTCTCAACTTAATTCCTTCCATATGTTTTGAGTTATATTTCCAAGAATTCCTAGCCGGAATATCAAGTTGAAAAGACTGTTCAGCATAATTAAAGACACAGGTTTAGGGTTTTTCAGTTATTAAGGATTTAGTGAGTCCTTCCACAATGCACATTTATTTATTCCACAATGTACAAAAATATTGGGGCAGGAATGTTGAACCCCAATGCATCAGAATAAGGTCTGTTCATTCCAAGATCCCATTCACCAATGACAACTGCAGGGAAAGAGTAAAAATAGACAAGTTGACAATGGTGACATCATAATCAAGGTTTGCCCCTTTTGTATGTGTCTGCGGTACAAAGGAGTTCACATTTGATGCCATATCTTTCATCTTGTTTCTCACCACATGGTTGCTGCTGTTGCCCATTCCATGCTGGCACTCCAGCAGCAGAAAGAGCCTATCTACTTGGGAAAAGTGAGAAATGTGTAAAAGGTTTTCTTCATACATGGCGTGGATTCTCCAACTGTTTTCATTACATAGAAAAATGTTTCTCAGCCTCAGCAATTTAAAAAGGTGTGGACTTCAACTCCCAGAATTCCCCAGGCAGTAATATTGAGAAACACTGCTTGAGGAAAGGAGGCTTATTATATACAGTACATCAGACAGGAATCAAGATGGTGGATCTTCCTGTCTCTTTGATATACAGCAAAATTGAGCTGCTTTCTCTGCATCAGCCTGGCTAAGACAGGGACTTCTTGCTTGCCTGCTGCAATTTTTTTCAGGGAAGCCGCACTTCTGAATTGTCTTGCAGGGTTTTTTTAAAAAAAGGTTTATGGATAGGATTAAAATGCTTCTTTCTCTTAACAATCACAATGCGCATTTGGATATTTGCCAAACTGGGAAATAATTATCTGCTCACCCACTTAGACAATAATATTCTTTTCAAAAATAGTAAGGCGATTGTAGAGGGAAATTGGCATAGGAACCCACCTTAGAATGAATCATACCCTTGATGCACCTACTCAGAAGCATCTCCCAAAATACCCAATAGTTCATTATTATTTCTTTTCTCCTTCCAGTAACTTTCTTTTACTATTATGTGTTTTGGAACTATATACTTGAGAGATATAAAGAGGTGTGTGTGTGTGTGTGTGTGTGTGTGTGTGTGTGTGTGTGTATGTGTGAGTGTCTTGTTATAATTGACCTTTGTGGCTAAAAAGCAGAGTATATCACTAATACTTCAAATAAATAAATGATTTCTAGAAATTGTTTAAGATGAGACAGAACCTGGAAGTATTTTCATATAAAGGGACACTATTTCGCAGCTTCATCAAACACAAGAGATTTGTTTCTTGTTAACAATTAATACAGAAGCCCACTGAGTGACCAAAATTATTTGGGCCTCTGTACATTATTCACAACTCCATCAGAAAAAGGACATCTAATAGCTCTCTTTTCTTCCAGAGATAACACTGATTCATTTCATTCTCTCTATTCCAGTACTTAGCTGGAGAAACAATTGGAGAACACTAGAAAATATTACTATATATGACAAAAGCAACAGAAAATACTTCTGGTGAATCTATACAATTGACCTGATGGCTTATCAAGTGGCTTATCAACATAAAATGTTTGAAGATCAATTACTTCTTCCAATGAAAGAATTAATGAATTCTATTCTATGAGGAACAGATTCATGGAACAAATCCTATTTTTCTTTGATACCCAACGAGGTAGAGGAAATAAGTTCCATGAAAAATTACAGACCAATTTTTCTTCTTAATAATGATTATAAATTGTTTACATTCATTTTATCAGAAACAGATTCAACTTTCAAGTTGGGGAAATAATTTTTATTTTATTTTAGCAGGGAAAAAAATCTTCTTTTGATTGAAATTATTCTTTTATTCTCTTTGCTTTTCAAGAGCTATGACTGTTACATCAGTTTTAAAATGATGGCATTGATACACAAATAGGTTTCCTCTGTTAATCTGTATTTATATCTTGTCATGCCAAATTGTTGTATATTAAACAGAAATAATGTACTTTTCAGAAAGGTTCAGTTCTATAACCACAGGAATGACAACAGTTTAAAAGTAAACATCAACATCTGAAATTTTATTTTGAAAAATAAAATGATTAACTAATAATTAAATTACAATTTAGGAATTACTCGCCAAACTACCACATTTTAAGCGTGTACAAACAGAAAAATCTACACACACAATTATGCTGTCCACAATATTTTAACTTATTGTATAATTTTCATATTTTTTCTGTCCATTATCATGATCTTTGATAAAAGAGAATGTGATGTAAGACATTTTTTCAAAGGGAGAAGGAAATGTCAAAAAACTCTAATATCAGGACAGTGGTGGTTTTGGAACTTATTTAGTATAAGGTAGATAGCATTTCATTGTATAATTCATTTCTTCAAACACTCATAGTCTCCCTGACTTTCAACTTTCTGTAACTTTCCACAATTTAGTGGAAAATCTTAAAAAGAACATTTTTACTTGGTTGTAATTATGTGAACATTAAACAAGCAATACGAGCTGAATCTACCTGAAAATTTATATTGTCCTCTGCGGTCTATTTCCATTGAGAAACAGGATATCAAAAAACAATTTTTTTACTGTTTTCATATTCAGTCTTTCCTCTGCTTCAAAGAAGAATGGAATTAATTGCTCTCCCCCCCCTTTTTTTTTTGCTGTGTGGAAAATACACCTTTTGTTTTCTTATAAAGGCTGCATGAAAAATTGCACTCAGCTCATAGTATCATAGAATATATGCATTGGAAGAAACCTTTATGTCATCTAGTCCTATAATTCTTCTCAGTCCCTGAAAAACTCAATTTGAAAACCTCCAGTTAGAACAGGGATGGGCAACTATGGTTCGTTTTTTACCTGTGGACTAAAACAGGTCAAAAATGGGCCATAGTTCTGGACCTGTTCTAACTGGTCAAAAGTTAGAACAGCTCAACTGTTCCCAGAATTCCTAAACAATAAAATTTCTTCTCCACCATTATGATTGTTAAATGTACTTGTGTATACACAGTGCTTTCAAATTTGTCATGCCCCCAGCATATAATTTGTGTATATACTGTTGTTTTTCTCTGGCCCCATCTACTGGCCAGGGCCAAATAACGATCTGTATTGTTTGGTAGCTGACCCAGCCCTTTAAGGGGCATCGACCCATTAACCCTCACTCCAAAAACAAGTGCATCCTGGGAAGCCATGTTCCATTTCCTTTAACATTCAGAGGAAAGAGAAGCATCAGGAAGAATCCAACCTAATTGGTGGCACGCATTCACCTAAGGACAAAAATCCATATCCCATACATATAGCAGAGTTGATGAGATTTAGGTTTACAGATATTTATATTTGTTAATTGTTATGCTCACCAGCAATTCAACGCTACTTATTTTGTATTTGGGTTCTTATTGTATGTATTTCTATTTTTCCCAGTTTCACCAATCCTGTTTCTTTAATAAAAACATCCAGATCTACACACAAGGTCTGTTTTATTTGAGGATAGGTGGCTTTAGCTGCATGTCAAGCTGCACACAGTGTAATGTGTAGCAAGGACAGAACAAAATCAATTGTTGTTTTTACTGCCGGCAACTCCCTAGACTAGTTCCTGCAGTTTTCTTGACAATGTATTAAGAATGAGTTTGCCACTGCCTCCCTCCTAAGGCTGAATGAGAATTGCTGACCCAAGGTCACACAGCTGGCTTTGGGACTACATTGGCACTAGAACTCACAGTCTCAGTTTCTAGCCTGGTGCTTTAACCATTACACCAAACTGCACATGACTTTCCAGATAAAAGATATGGAACCTTATGAATGTGCACATCTGGAGAATGGCCTTCCTTTATACATTGTTAAGAATGGCCTGAGTTCTGATCCAGGGTTGATAATGTAATATTTTTTCAAAACTACCAAAAGAAGAATGAAAGTCCTGTTTTGGTAATAACCCTTCTTGTTGATTTTCCTAATTGCCACCAATTTCCCTTGTATCCATGAACTAATGAAACTGAACAGAGAAAATTTCAAATAACAAACATTCTAGTTTATTTCATTCACAAGAGAAATGTTCACATATGTTTTTCAGAAGTAGGCTGTTACAAATGATAATCTATTACCTGCCTCTCATTCAGACTTGTATAAATGTGCAGGAATAACTTTTGAAGAAAGAATTTAGAAGTCAAAAGTATTAAAATTAAACATGGCTGAATGGAATGATGATTGACTATTAAGAGGGGAAACATTGGAGTATCTGGGTGTCACAATCCCTGGTTGGTTAAGAATTAAATCGGTGTTTTGCTGCATGTTAAATTTGTGACTGCGTATTACTTTATTTAAGGAATATGACCCAGAATTTAAAAATGTTCTCCATAGAAATCCCATAGGAAATGTATGTTCATGTGTACATTCAAAAATAAAAGTTCTACCAAGTGCAGTTGTCTAGTTCAGCTTTACTGACTACTGAATGAAAGTATGTATTAATAACATATTTGTATATGTGTACAGGTCTATGAATATGTCTCTCTCTCTCTCCCTCCCTCTCTCTCTCTCTCTCTCTGTTCATAGAGAATTCCTAGTTATGTATCAGAAAAAAAGATTAAAAAATTCACTAATAATGGAAATGAATCCACCCACCAGTTTCTGCAGGGAAGGAGAGTTTTGTCACAGTGGTGGTGTGGTATTGAATCGAAATCCTGTTTCTTTGTATATGTTTGCAATGTCAATGCATGTAAAAAGGAACAGGACTTTGATCAGTAGTGAACTCTAAAATTTGTTACTACCAGTTCTGTGGGCGTGGCTTGGTGGGGGGGTAATGTGACTGGGTGGGCGTGGCCAATTTTTTTTTAACTTTTAAAAGCATTTTTTCTACAACCTCTTTGGCGAAGAGGTTGTAAAAAAATGCTTTCAAAAGGCTCTGACGATCCCAGCTGAGTTGCCTGATCGGCAGAGGCTTTTTTTCTTTTAAATGCCTCTGACAATCAGGCAACTCAGCTGGGATCTTTGATGATCCCAGCTGAGCCGCGCGATCATCAGAGGCTTTTTTTTTAAAAGCATTTTTTTCGGCCGAAGAGGTTGTAGAAAAAATGCTTTTAAAAGTAAAAAAAAGAGTCTCTGATGTTTGTGCGGCTCAGCTGGGCACGGGGGTGGGGGCAGGGATTTTTGCTACCAGTTCTCCGAACCACCCGCCTCTATCGCTACCGGATCAGGAATCCGGTCCAAACTGGGAACATTTCACCCCTGACTTTGATCATTATACTGCAACCACCATCTTGCCTATTTTGACCCCCAACCCCTAGGCAAGTCTACTTTTCTCAAGTCACTGCTCAAATTAATTTTCCAGAGGTCCTTGGTGGCTACACTCATGGCCATTTGAACCTTCTTTTAGAAAGCATTTTCTATTTTCAGCTTATGAAATTGTTCTTTCACTGGCAATTATTTGAGGAAACAACAACACCTTTTTATGAGATTTCTGTTTGCAGTGGTTAAGATTGTTATTGATTTTGTGGCAATTGAAGTTATTCTAAGTTTGCACAAGTATAATGACCACTGAATACTTCCTTCCTTAAAAAGTCAATGTTCCTTACCGCCTTTACCTTTGAGAAACACTTGCAATGGACCACTTGCAAAGCTGAGTGAGTTAGATTCTGAAAACCACTTCCACAAACTTGCTTCAGTTCCTGTCTTAATCTTCTTCACCTACAGCCAGCAAAGACTAATTAAAATGAACAGGCAACTCAGATACAGAAATGTTTCCCCTTACAGAACCCTAGACAATTTTGTGATAGTTATATGAATCAGCCAGGACCTGATTTGAAATTGTGATTGTCAGAGTTAATCTGACTCAAAACATCAGTTTGAATCATCATCCTGATTTAGTTAGAAGTATCAGTTTGATCGAAGTGTGTGAGTCTACATGCACAAATGTCCATCATGTATCCCATTCAATTTACCATTCAGTCTGACACATCAAATCAATTAAATGATTGGATGACTCAGCTCAAAAGGATACTTCAAATGAATAGTCTACATTGTGCCAGTATTCAAAGTATATTTTGTATTATAATCCGTCTTTGAAAGATGCTAATTTCCAAGGGGGAGATTTGATTATAAACTATTCCACAAAATCAGGAATCTGATAGAACCTTTTCCAACTAACAGATGTTATAAATAGGCATAACATTTGATGCCAACAGATTGCTGATGTTTTACCACCACAGACTAATGCAGATCTCTTCCTACAAAATATTTCTGATTTACATTATAATACTGCAAACCTACATGTGACTTACAGTATGTCTGGTTAATACAGTAAGTTGGTGTTTTATTAATCACAATTGCTTAAATACATTGCAATTTTACTTCATAAAATTCCAAGCCTTCAATTCCAAGCATCTTGGGACTGCAATATAATGCTCCTAACCAAGATAAATCCCTTGGATAGATATTTGCGATAGATATTATACTGTATTGGCAATACATATTTTAATTATGTTTAACAGAGTTCATATCTGAATTCATATCTGAATATTAAAATTCATATTTGAAGGGTGATTTAAGATTGGACTATTTAGCAATGTTTTCTAAATATGTATCTGTCTAAATAGACAAAGTCCAGTTGTTGCATGATATCCTATTCACTTGGTATCAACAAAATTTGATAAATTTTCATATATTCTCTATTCTTAAACATCCACTCTGAGTTCATTTCCTCAACCCATTTTAAAATAAGTTTATCCTTAACATTTCAGATGGTTTGGAAGTCATATATCAAGGAGCACTTCAGAATTTAGATGAACTCTTTACTATGTTCAATGAAATTACTTTCTTCCAGGAGAGAAGCTATTTCTTGTAGAGCCTATGGGAAAAACCCATTCCCAGAGCTACAGTACTAAAAAAAAAAAAAGGTCAAAACAGGAGCCAAAAAACAGGATCAAAGAATGAATCAGGATTAGGCAAATCAGAGAGGGAAGAGCAAGCTGGAAGAATTGAATGTAGGACAATCAAATAATACAGGAAAGCTCCAAGTTCAAAAAATCTTTACATTTTCTATGTGATTTGTAAAGGCATTAGATACTATATTAGCTCCCTAACACTGTATGTTGTGATTTCTGAAGGATCTTTCTGAACAGGAAATCATCCCACCAGAATTACATTTTCTTTCACCACAAGCAATGGATTTAAATGAGGCCAAGAATTAGAAAAGGAAAGCTTATATCAACTGATACTATTATATGGTTGGTTGTACTGTCAACCAGAATTGGATTTGGCATTTTTGTCCATCTTCTAAGTTCTTCCTAAGTACATGGTATAGGCAGATGTTATTGTTTAATAATATTAAAAGTATTGTTGCAGGGCATATGCTTTTGCAATTGATGGTGATTTTGGCAATGGCAATGGTGTTCAAGTCATGCTCTACACGTTTTCAAGTTGCACCCAAGGAACCTATTGCTACCCGATTAGTTTTGCTTTCTTTGGCCCCAATTGTTCTTCTTCTATTTGCAGGGCTTTGTATTTTGTGATTTTTTTTAAATCATTCTTTTCAATTCTGGTGTTTCCAAGTATTGTCATGTTCACTATCCATATTTGTTTGTCTTTCTTATCTTAAGTCTGAAATGTTATGTGGCAGGCACTAATCTGTTTAAATTCTAAAATCCCAGACCACTTTAATAATCTTCATTTTATTATTTGTCTATGTTGTGGCCCCCCAAGTGTACTATTGTACCATTGTTGCTACTCTATCATGGCATTGTTTGTAGTCAGTCTGTGTTATCTTCTTGCAGCAACTACTGTAAGTAGGTGGTTCACTGTTTCTTCTGCTTCTTTGCAGAGGCAGCTATCTATTGCTAACTTCTCAATTCTGGTTTTATTTGTTGTTAAGGCTTGGTCTTGTGCTGCCAGAATTGGCCCCTCTGTCTGTTTCTTCAACTCTCCACTCTAGCCATTGCCACATCTGTACAGTGTATGGGCTAGACCCTCCCAAGTCCAAAAGGCAAATTTCATAGAAGGTCATGGAGAATAACAGAGGTGAGATTCTCTGGGAGTTCCATATCTAGAAAGTCATACAGATATTGGGAAATCAAGCAGACATTGTGGTAGTAGACATGGACAAGAAGATAGCCGTGGTGATAGATGTAGTGGTTTCAAGTGACAGCAACGTCAGGAAGAAGGATTATGAATAGTTGGAGATGTACCAGGGCCTGCAGGAAGAACAAGAAAGGATATGGAGAGTAAAGGTCAAAATGGTCCCAGTGCTGGTATGAGTTCTCAGAGCTGTGACTCCTAAGCTGGAAGAGTGGCTCCAACAGAGCCAGGAAGAATATCAAGCTCTCTGTCCAGTAGAGAACAGTGCTAGGAATAACTAAGATACTGTGAGGTAGAGGACCCCAGACTGAAGAGGACCAAAGATTGAGGAAGACATAGATTATCCATGGGATGGGAAAGTATTTTTTAAAAATTAATTTATTACTTCTAGTCCTACCTTAGTCATGAAGCTAGCTGGGTGACTTCACGCTCTGCACCCTCTCTCAGCCCTAGGAAGGAGGCAATAGCAAACAATTTCCAAAAACGTTGCCAAGAAAACTGCCCGAACATCTTTCTTCCAAAACTGACTTTATTAAACATTTTTAGGGAGAGTGAATTATTCAAGATATAGTAAAATAACACACCACTCTGAAGCAATAACTTGACTAGATAGTGAAAAATAGTCATTGGCACTGATATGTATGCAAATCAAAATTATTTCATGGCATATTGGAAGTGGGAAAAATTAAATGAATGACTGTCATGTTGTCATCAACTGTGAGTATTTTCAGGGCAGCATGTAAATCCTTTCAAGAAAGGTGCACTTGAGTTATTTCTTCTTCCATATAATCTATATGACTATTTTAAATCGTAGTATTTTATCAGTCAAATACCTAGTTTGCTTTTAGCCAACAATATTTTTTGTTAGCTCTGTCAGAAAAGCAACTGTATTTCATAGCTATATTCTATAGGACAATTCTGGAAACATGTGGCAATTGTCATTGACCATAATATCACTCTATGGATTTCTGATGCCAAATCCAAGGCAAGTTCTTTTCCTCCACCCCATCCCCATCCCCTGCCAACTTAATTAAAAGTACACTCTTGAGACACTGGTCAACATAAGTCTATGAATAAAATTAAGAAAACCAAACCCCATAAATAAACATATTTGATCCAACCAAATAAATTTGTTGTTTGGGCATCTTGGAAAATAGACCATTTTCTTCTATCAGATTGCTGTTTGGTATGCTGTATGGAATGTTGTAATGATATTGATTTCCTTTCTTGTTTCTTTCATTAACACCGGCGTTATGGACCTTTTAATAGTTGCTTTGGGGAATGCTACACAGGATGAGATGCTCCAAGGAAAAGGCAATCTTTAATTTGCACTACAAAGTCCAATAAGTTTGGAATGGTGAAGAATAGTGACTGAAAGGATAGTTCTGATAGTTTAATCACTTTTGAAATAGGCACAACTGTGGGGCAGAAGATCAAGGTCCAGCTCATCTAAATTTAACTGAAATCTACATTAAAATTTATGAGGTCCTATCTCCTCCTATTTCTTGCTCAGTGTTAGTTTCCATGTGGAATTCACAATATCATGGTTTTTAACTGATGAACAAAAGAATGAAGTCAAGTACAGGAACTGAGTAGGCAAAAATTCTTGTCCCTCTTGATATGCAAGAAAAAAAGATCAAGGTGTAATTATGTTAAAAGTCTTTTTAAAAACTGTTCCTTACTTCACACCCAGTGTATCAAGATATTAATATTAATTTGTCAAAACTCCTTTTGCATACAATCATAAAATATTACTTTTGATTAATGGGCATAATTGTACTAATTACATGTAATTTAAATATTACATTTTTATTAGAGACTGGAAGAAAGAGAGAGAGGTAGGATATACTAAAAGTCAGGTCCCTTAGACCTATGAATTAAAAGACGCAATCACATTAGAATCTATAAACATCAGAGGAAACGTTACCGTATTTAGGAATTTAAAGCTTATGAGTGAAACAAGTAGTAAAAAAATATAAAATAGAATCATAGGGCTGGAAGGGACCTTGGGGGCCTTTTAGTCCAACCTACTACCCAAATCAGGAAACTTTATATCATCCCAAACAAATGGTTGTCTAGTTTGTCTTGAAAATGTCCAGCGATGGAGCACCTAGAACTCTGGGAAGTAAACTATTCGATTGATTAATTCTTCTCACTGTCAGGAAATTTCTCCTTAGTACCAAGCTGGATCTCTCTTTGACAAGCTTCATACCCATTGCTTCTTGTCTGGCCTCAGCTGCTCTCTAAGAGCCCTTAAATACCAGAAGACAGCTATCATGTCACCCCTAATCCTAATCTTTGTCAGGCTAGACATATCTAGTTCCCTTAACCATTCTAGTTCCCTTAACCATTTAGCCTCCAGCTCTCTTATCATCTTTGTTGCTGTTCTCTTCACCTTTCTAGGGCAGGGGTGTCAAACTCAATTTCATTGAGGGCTACATCAGGGTTGTGTTTGACCTTGGGGTGTGTGTGTGTGGCCCAGGTGGGTGTGGCCATCTCAGTATCACTCATATTGGGGTGGGGTGAAACCAAAACCGACAAAGGCTTTCGACTCTCTCAAAAAGAAAAAATCACAGAACTGCTATACAAATGCAACATGTCGGATGCCAAACCCAGCGAGACAGCCATGCAGGCAGACTTCCTAAAGCACATGTACAACGAGGCAGAGCCATTCACAGGAAACCAATTGTACAGATCCACCACAGGCTCATTGCTATACATAGCAAACTGGACTAGGCCCGATATCGCACTGTCAGTCAACCCAACTATCCAGACATGTCAGCCAACCCACCAAGTACCATTGGGACACCATCAAGAAGCTACTCAAGTACTTAAAATATAGTTCTGATGCGTACCTATGTCTCGAACCCTCCAAAGGACCTACCCTATCATGCTACATGGACGCAGACTAGGCAGGGCACATCAAAAGCAGAAAAAGCACATCAGGATACATTTTTTTCCTTAACAACAGCCCCATACATTGGTACACAGGCAAACAAAAGTTAGTGGCCACCTCCACCACAGAGGCCGAGTTCGTGTGCATTTCCAAAGCCGCAAACAACCTGACCTGGTTCGATGACCTACTCCAAGACATCTGGGCAGAACCATCATACCCCATCATCATCCACGAAGACAACAAAGCAGCCATTGAAATATCCAATGCTGACGCTGTTGGGCAGAGATCACGACACATAGACATTAAATACAAACATGTCAGACAACTTGCAGAAATTGATTTCATCAAAGCCATCCATTGCAAAACGAAAGAACAAACAGCCGACACACTCACCAAACCATTGCAACCCAAACAACATACTTACTTAATGACAAAATTGTGCGTGCGCATGTGAGCATCCAAGGACCACATCCATTAGACATTTAGAGGGGGTTTTGTCAGTTAAAATGTCTAACTCCCGTATAGTTCCACATAACAGTCTAGTAAGAGTTAAACCACCCAAGACTATCACCCCTTAACCTCACCTCACCTCTGACTCCTCCCCCTTACCCAAAGTAAGAGGAACAAATAGGATGAACTTGAACTTCCCTACTACATGAGGGAAGGTACAATATTGTTGCCATTACTGAAATTTGATGGGATGGAATGCATGATTGGACCATACTGCTAGAAAGATATAAATTGTTCAAAAGAAACAGATTCAACAAAAGACGAGAGGAATTGCACTATATGTAAGGAATCATTACAACTCTACAACTCTACATGATACTAAGAATGAAAATATTCTTGAATCCATTTGGGTGAATATTAGAGGAGAAAGAAATAATATTGCTATAGGTTCAACTAAGTGAAGAAAATAGATGAACCTTTTGCTAATCAGCTAAATAGGGTTTGAAGAAAAAACACTACTGTAATAATGGGGGTCTTTAACTACCCTGACATCAACTGGGAGACAAAATCTGAAGCAAGTGGGAGATCAAACAGATTCCTGACCTGCCTAGCTGACAACATTGTTATCCAAAAGGTGGAGGAAGGAATTAGAGGGTCAGCTGTACTGAATTTAATTCTTACTAATAGGGATGATATGATTGAAGATATGGAAGTGGGAACTTTGGAGGAAAGTGATCATGTCACACTAGAATTTAACATAATGCAGGTACAGGTACCTGAACAAAGGCAAAGTAATGTTTTAGACTTTAAGAATCTTGGCTAAAACAAACTAAGAAAAAATAGGATTCTCTGGATAGAAATCCTAGAGGGATTCAGTTCAGGATGCTTGGGAAAATCTGAAAAACAAGATAATAAAGGCCCAAACAAAAACAATATTACAGAGAAAGAAAAACAAGAGACCCTAGATGAAACCAGTGTGGTTGCATAAAGAACTCATTGAGAATCTGAGGGATAAAAAAGTCAAATATAAAAAAAGGAAAGCAGGGCAAATAACTAGAATACCAGCAAATCTGCAAGGACAGGGTCAGGAAATCTATAGCTCAGAACCAACTTGCAACAAATGCCAAAAATAACCCTCCCCAAAAAGGAATTATTATGTAATAATAATTATGTAAGGAATAAGGTCAAGGAAATGACCACTAATGGTCCACTAATGGGAAAAGATGGTAAAAAAGTGACAGGCAACAGGAGAAAATAGAATTGCTTAACTCCTTCTTTGCATCTGTCTTTATGCAAAAGGAAAACATAGCCCACCATAGGACACAGAGCAGGAATGGAGGTCAATATATGCAAGCAATTGCTAAGAGAACACCCAACAACTCCAGATGAGTTCAGATCAGATGGTCTGTATCCCAGGATTCTGAAAGAGCTGGCAGTTGTGATTTGAAACCACTGAACAAAATCTTCCAGAGCTTCTGGAGCATGGAGGAA
Organism: Pantherophis guttatus; assembly: GCF_059756535.1. NCBI lineage: Eukaryota > Metazoa > Chordata > Lepidosauria > Squamata > Colubridae > Pantherophis > Pantherophis guttatus. Next base: position 40,816,811 of record NC_142070.1, on the reverse strand, counting down.
TTGCCAGAGGATTGGAAAAGAGCTGATATGGTTCCAGTCTTCAAAAGGGGAGTGGGGTGGTGAGGTGGATCCATGAAACTACAGATCAATAAGTTCTGGAAAAGATAATCAAATAGCAGAATTGTAATCACCAAGAAATGAAGAAGGCAATTACTAGAAGCCAGTATGGATTTGTTAAAAACAGATCATACTGGACAAATCTTATTCCCTTCTTTGATAAAGTGATTAAATTAGTGGATCAGAGAAATGCTGTGGATATAGTATACGTGGTCTTCAGTAAGATATTTGATAAAGTAGACTACAGTCTAGATCTTGTAAGATAGAACAATGTGGGATAGACAGTACCACCAACAGATGGATTCTCATGTGGCTCTTCAACTGCAGTCTGCAAGTAATCCTCAATGGAATTACATATATATGAACAGAGTGGGGTACCTCAAGCTTCTGTAATGTACTGAGGCCAGTACTCTTCAACTTCTTCATAAATTATCTAGATGAGGGAATAGAAGGGGAGCTCATCAAATTTGCAGATAACACCAAGCTGGGAGACTTGCTAACACTTTGGAAGATAGACTCTAGATTTAGAAGAATGTTAACAGACTTGATTATTGGGTCCTACTGAACAAGAAGTAGTTCAGTGGTGAAAAAAGTAAGGTCAGCCACTTAGGCAAGAAAAATGAAATGCACACATACAGAATAGATGATAGTTGGTTTAGCAGCAATAACTGTAAGAGGGATTTAGGTTTCCTAATGGACAACCACTTAGATATGAACCTCAGTGTGCTGCAGCTGCCAAAAAAGCCAATGCAGTCCTAGGCTGCATCAACAAAAGATAACATCAAAATATGAGAAGTTATAATAATATCACTTTACTGCATTAGTGAGGCCACACTTGGAATACTATGTCTAGTTTGGGTCACCAAGATGCTGTGATCCTAGAGCAGGGGTGTCAAACTCAAGGCCCACAGTCCAGAGCCGGCCAGCGGGGTGCTTAGATCAGGCCCATGGGGCTTCCCTGGAAACAGCGAAGGACCGGCCCACAGTGCCTCTGCCAGAAAAAATGGAGCTCGGGAGGGCCGCACTGCAACAGCCTCCTGCAACCTCTGCCAGTGAAAATGGCAGAAAATTCTGTTTTTGCTGGCAGAGTGCTTGGGCCACCACAGATGCCCCAACACAAGGGTGAAATGCTTCCGGTTCGGACCGGATCGCCCGATCCAGTAGCGATGGTGGCGGGTGGTTCGGAAAACCGGTAGCAAAAATCCCTGCACCTCCCACCCCACCATGCCCAGCTGAGCCGCTGAGGCTTTTGAAAAAACTTTTAAAAGCATTTTTTTCTACAACTTCTTCCACCGAAAAAATGCTTATTTGGCAGGAACACGGCTATCCATTTGTGCAGGGATCCATTAAACCATTTCTAAGAGGTCAGTAAAGGGGGCATGCATAAGCGCACCAGCGTGCCTACTGTCCCTGTCCTACTGTTCCCATTTATTTATATTCATTTCCTTCATTCATGTCATGTTCATATTCATACCTGCTATCTTGTACATGTTTGACAAACAAACAAACAAATCAATCAATCAATCTACAAGCAGGTAAAATAATATTGCCAAAGTAAAAGATGCTCTTGTATTATCTTACAGACAGCTTCTAGAAGAACCTTCAACCATGTGCACATAGAACAGCCCCAATATCCACTTTATAGCTTTTTGAGCACCTAGAATTCCTACAGAGAGTACAGGATCCCATTTTCTTTTTTGGGGGGAAGGGCAGGAGTTGTTAATTTCAATAATCAACATCTTGAAGAAATGTATCCATTTCACTCCTCAACCTTCTCCTTTCCTCCTCTCTATAGAGCAGGCCCTTGAGCCAGATGCATCACGCGCTGGCCATGGCCACGGCTGGTTTAGCAAAGGGTGGGGAGGAGTCATGATATGTCACATGACATCACCTTGATGATGTGAGTTTGACACTCCTGTTATAGAGGCTTGATTAATTACATGCCATTAAGTCATTGTTGGCTATATAGATAGATTTTCTCCATGATAATCTATCCCTAACTTGATTCTTCAGGTCTTCCAACAATACATTCATTGCCACTGTAATCAATAAAGTCCATTCACTTTGCTGTTGATCATCCTCTTCTTCTCCCTCCTTCTACCTTTCCCCAAAATTAGTCTTCTCCAGGAAGCAAGTCTTTGCATTGTTTGTCAGAACCCCATAGAATTAGGCTTATGATTTTCTTTCTAAATTACCTGAAAGTTAAATTATGTTAAACTGCTTCCAACCCCCAAAAGTCTTTAAAATGTTTAACAGTTTGGACTCTGCAATGTACAGCCCTCATTTCTCTCATTTAAGCAATTATGTCACATCCATGAAGCAAAATTGGGCCTAATGTTTCATTGGCGGAGATTGAAATGGTGTGACATGATGCTGGTTACAGCCAGAGCTCATGAGGAACACCACATCAGCTGCTCTGGAATGAAAGCTAAAGGAAGGCCTTTGCATCAGAAGAACAAAGTAGTCTCCAAGTACTGTCAGTATAAAACAGAGGTCTTCAAACTTGGCAGCTTTACGACTTATGGACTTCAACTCCCAGAATTTTGGGAGTTGAAGTCCACAAGTCTTAAAGCTGCCAAGTTTGGACCCCTGGTATAAATAGTACTGGGATGGGTCACTTCTTCATCATTGGAAATAAAGTGGTTTGATCTTGACAGGCCTGGATATAGGGCTGTTTATAAAAAAGAAAGGGGGGGGGGACTGGAAAGACAGGCAGTTTGATTCAGAGCAGATGCCAGAAGCAATTTGCAACAATAAGAAGATTCACCTCCAAGTAAACAACTAGCTAGAAGGGAGGTATTATTTTAAAAGCACTGTTCTGTGGGACTATCTTCCAAATAGATAAACAAGACAGCAGGCATCCACCCACACAGCCAGCAGGCACACGGGGCGGCAGGAGGCGATTACCACTTGCTGCAACATTTGAGATTAATGACACCTGCTTCATCAAAGAAAATACTCCACACCAGAAGAATCTTGAAAGTCCTTTTTGATATTTACACTGCAAGATGTTCCAATGAATAGGTGATTCGTTAATGTGACAGCATATAAATGCATTCTTCCAGCTTCTTTGTTCTCTGCATATGGGATGGATAAGGAGGTCTTGAACTCCAGCCACTCTCCAGCTTCGTAAGATGCTGCTGCCTGGAACAATCTATTTCTAAAAATGTAAGGGACCCCCTTTTTTTTTGTCCCTAAAATGTTCCTAATAAAGCCAGGAAGAAAAATATTTTTGTGCACTGCGGGGGAACTCTAAGTTACATGATACAGGGACTTTGCCTTATAGATGCTGTCCACAAGATGAAGAACGGTGCCTTGCAGGCACACCTGTGCAAATGCCCAGGAGAAATCCCAAAAGAAATGCCTGAAGTAGCATTACTTGTTGCATCCCATAGAATAGCATTATTCCAATTGGTAGCAAACAGCATATAACCAAATGTCTTTGATTGTACCTCTATTGTTTAAGAAAAGCAAAGAGAGCAAATGCTTTTCCTGCTGCTTCAACAGCATCCGCAGTGCACCCTGCTTTCTTTTCCTGGGGTTTGAGTGGGCCTGCAAAAAGAGCAGAAATGCCTTTGACCCAATTTGGCAAAACTCAGATTAGCAAGTAAATCATTGGCTTTTTGCCAATGTCAGTCTGACTGACTCAATTTACTGGGGGGGGAGGGAAAGAAGTTTCATGATGGCGGAATGAGACAATAAAATTAGGAGTCTCACTCAATAGCCTATCAGAGAGCCATTTAAAGAACATTTAAATACAGCTCACACTTGAAACACTTGTTACCTGTTGCATGTGTTCACCTGTCGAAACTTCCAATAAATTGTAGCCTAATGCAAATCTTCTTTCTTCCCTATTAATAGGGCTCCATTATGCAGGCATCTGTTATAACAGATGGAAAAATGACAGCACCTTTGTCTCTTTATGTATTTTGAGGGCATCAATAATCTCTAGTGAATACAACCATTTTCAGTAAATTTCAGGATACAAAATGAGCATCTTTGTCAGCTATGGTTCTATGATTTCTTTATGGCAAAACATGGAACAGGATGAACAGTATTCTTGTTATAGTCCATCCAGAATGAAAACAGTCGTCTAACGGGAAACAAGGAGACATTTTAATTTTATAGAGGTTTACTAGAAATACAACTTATCTTCCTATACGAAATGTGAACAGAATTTTAGAGGTACAATCCCATTAACTTGACTAAAGTGAAGCCCACCTTAACATACATACATGCATACATTCACACATGATATACAAGAGAGGACTGTAAAGCACTGTGAAATGGTATAAGTCTAAGTGCTATTGCTGCTGCTAAGTAAAATATATTGCTTTCCGATCTAACATACAAATGTTTATTTGTATCTTAGATTTACAATCCGTGTTTAGCACAGAGGGGTATGTAGTGCTTCCTATTTTTGAATATGATACATTTTTCTTAGATGGACTGGTGATAGAGGTAGTCTTTCTTTTCTTTTTCTGCCTTACTCTTCAAAAGTTTTAAAGGCAAAATGATATGCAATGGATTATATATAAATATGTTGTGTTAAGTTTCTTCATAATTGCTTTGGGAACTACTACTTAGGAAACATCAAATGAATTCTGCTTTGCATTTTGTAATTGAATGCATTCCCATTCCTTCTTTATAAGCAAGTGGAAAAAATATCTGCCATTATTGGATGGCAGTTGTAAACTACATCTTCAGTTCTGACTCACGGTGTGACCTTGCTTGTTTTTCCTGCATACTGGGAAATTTTAAAAAATGGCATTTCCTCCTAAAGATTTTAATCCTGCTTGAGTTATCTCTGAAATGGCTGAGGAGATATTTTTTTTCAGGTGCTTCTAACTGGCTTTAATAAGTATTCAACCACAAAACTGCTATTCTTCCTTCAAGAAATTGTGATTATTGCCCCAGTGCCTTTCACACCCACTGCTATCACTGAGTACTTGAAAAATGTTGACATATTTCTTATAAATCTTTTGGCTTTCTTTTCCATGCCCCTGATAATATGCACTGAATTTGACCTCAGGCAAAGTTTCATTGACAGGCCTCTTGGAATGAATACTAATTTAACCTTCTATTTCCTGAAAGTTTGCTTTCAGTAATGATGTTGCTAATTTTTATCTAACCTTCCCTGTCATGGTACTTCTGGAACACCATTCCATCCTCTACCTTCTGAGATTCAAACAGGCCTCATCCTTCCTGACCCTATTTAAATGACCTTTTAAAATTTAACTCTCATCAGCCCCAAGATTAGTGCTGGTGATAAATCCCTTGTATGGTGTCTTGTTTTAAATGATTGTTGTTTCTGGACTTCCATTCCCCCCCCCCCCGGCATTTGTAGTATTACGCATTGGCAATAAAAATCAGAACACCAAACACAAGCTGGGTAGATATGACCTCATAGATGACCCCCACTCTGTCACGGACCTAGGAGTACTCATCTCAAATGATCTACGCCCCAGAGCTCACTGTAACAGCATTGCCAAAAAGGCATTAAGAGTTGTTAACTTAATTTTGTGAAGCTTCTTCTCTGGTAACATTGTACTGCTAACTAGGGCAAACAAAACTTTTGCCAGACCAATTCTTGAATACAGCTCTTCTGCCTGGAATCCACACTGTATATCGGACATTAATACGATTGAGCGGGCCCAGAAGTATTTCACGAGAAGAGTATTCCACTCCTCTGCTCACAATAGAATCCCTTATGCCACCAGGCTCAAAATTTTGGGCCTGGACAACCTGGAACTATGCCACCTATGGTCGGATCTAAGCATAGTAGACAAAATTGTCTACTATAATGTCCTACCTGTCAACGACTATTTCAGCTTCAACCTCAACAATACTAGGGCAAACAATAAATACAAACTCAAGGTAAACTGCTCTAAACTTGATTGCAGAAAATACAATTTCAGCAACAGAGTGGTCAACGCCTGGAATGCTCTACCTGACTCCGTTGTTACATCCTCAAACCCCCACAGCTTCAACCTTAAATTGCCTACCATGGACCTCACCCCATTCCTAAGAGGTCAGTAAAGGGGGCGTGCATAAGCGCACCAGCATGCCTACCATCCCTGTCCTACTGTCCCCATTTATTTGTATTCATTTCCTATGTTCATGTCCATGTTTATACTTATACCTGTTATCTTATACATATTTGACAAAATAAATAAATAAAATAAAATAAATAAATAAAATTGTCTTGTACTGTATTATGTTTCTTGTTAGGTAAGAGCCACAACTTTAAAGGCTGAAGCTGAGGTTTCCTTTCTTGTTTCTTTTCCTTTTGTATTATGCCACTTAGATATCAAAAGATCTCAAAAGACCTGAGGAAGAGTGTCTGTGTCACTTTGGAAACTACTCTACAGGGATTTAGACTGAAAAACAGAGAATGTTTGAAATAATTAATCCATTTGTAGATGAGAGTGTATTTCATATTGTTAAGGGGAACAAAAGTCAAAAAGTGCTGAACATGACAATTGTTTATAGTAATTTATAAAATGATCAAAAAAGTCAAATGGGGAAAAAATGACTTACCCAGAATGGTAAGAGATAGCATAGTGGAAAAGGAAGCGGGAAAAGGGAGGAAAACCCATCTTGGCTTATTGAATTAGCAACCACTCAAAGCCATTTAAAAGAAAAACCTGAATTTTCCCCACTCTTCTCCATCTTGTATTATTTAACTTAGGTACAGCTTGTAATATTTTTCTCTGTCTTAAATGAATGAAAAATTAGCCATGGGAGAGCAAATAAAAGAGAATGGTAGAGAAGTGCAAGAAAATAGAAATTGATAAATGCCTTCAGCCAAGCTTAGCTAAAAGGCCTATTCTTACGGGAAAAAAAACATTCTTATACATACAAATCTCAACATATTTCAAATAAAATCATTCTCAGGGTTAACAGAATCAATATTATTTTTCTTCAGGAAGAGCTCTGTTAGGGAACTTCTTTTTAGAAAACTTTCTGCCCACAAACTCACTTTCTAGTGATGCTTACACACAAACTCTTGGTGGAGATGTTGTAGAAAAGTTACTTGTTTAAATCAAAGTCCATACGGTGATGAGCATAGCATTTTAGTAACAACAAACATGCAGTAACCCTAACACTGCATGTCGCTATCCCACCTCTGGTTTCTTAAAAATCATCTCTGTGCCCAGCTTCAAAGGGCTCTTTTGATTTGAAGATTCTATGAGTGAAGGACCAATTCAAAGTTATTTTGTGAAGCAGCATAATCCTTTTATAGAGTGGAAGAAAACTATTGTGTTGCTTCACTTACCATATTTTTCGGAGTATAAGGCACACTTTTTTCCCTCCTAAAAGAAGCTGAAAATTTGGGTGCATCTGAGTGTAACTCCGCACGGTGCCCAAAATGGCTACCCAGAACAGCTGCTGCCTTCTTTTACCCCTTCCGCGCTTTGCCTGCTTTAGTCATTGGAGCTTCCTCCGAGGATCAGCTGTGCTTTTGAAGCTGTTTTTCAGCCCTAACATGAGCAAAGCAATCTTCTCCTGGTTTTCTAATTGCTGTTCTCTCTGACAATCAGCTGTGCTTTAGAAGCATAGCCCCAACCAGCCCCAGCCTCAAGACCAGCGAGAGAACTAATGTGCTGAAGCTGACCATGCTAAGAACTAGCCAGATGAATACTGGTAGGCATATTTTTCCTCCCTATTTTCTTCCCCAAAAACTAAGGTGTGTCTTATACTCCAAAAAATATGGTTATTTTTGTTTTCCTTTGATGGTCTTCTAGGTGCTTCTGCTACTGAAACTGTCAGAAGACAAACTGCATCATCACAATTAATGTTGAATTTTGATTTCTTTCAACAAGCTACTAATCCTTTCTTTGAAAATATCTCATCTGAAAAGCCTACACAACAGGGGAGGCCAAGCACCAAAAACCATCTTCAGATGAAAGCTAGAATCACAGGATTTATCCCTAAAAGTCTTTCCCAATTCAATTATTTTTCAGATTATTTGTAACGACTCCTGGTTTAACCAGCACCTAACTATACATGTGTTAAGACACCAAGGGAAGGAGGAAACCACAAAGATTTCCCCCCATCTAATTGCCATCCTCTTAATTGTTTCACTGCCACACTTGATTTTAGCCAGTTTTTTTTTTTAATTGTCCTCATCTGCTGTGTTCGATTTTATTTGGCATAGTTTTTAAAGATGTCATCTTTGGCATATTGAGTGACTAAAATTTAGAAGTTTGATTTGAAGGTGTCAGTACGTATCACATTTAATTCTATCTCATGAAGTGGAAGTTTCACTTCCATCAAAATTCATCACAGTTCAACTGTGGTTAGTGGGCCTTAATAAAGAAATAAATAAAATTGGAACAACCTGATCTTGCAATGCTTCTTCTGAACAATTATATTAGCCTGATTCACACTTTAACTTTTTTTTTAAAATTATAGTAAGTAAGAATACTTGTGAACTCCTCTGATATTTAAATCATCAGCCAGGAAAATGGACACAATGCATACTGAGACAGAAATCATACAGATATCTAATATGATATAGTTATAAGATAGTGAATTTGGACAGAGATTCAGGTTCACTCAGTGATTTTGAGAGTGTTATGCTCTTATCCTAACTCCTGGGGTTATTTTTATTGGGATAAAACAAAGGAATTGTCTTGATTGGGGATTGGGTACCATGGAATGATTCTTTTAATGCACCAAATTTCATAAACCTTATAAGATATCAACTATTCTTTAAGGAATAACTTCATTCTGTGAGACCCTGGACACACAATTTCTGCAGTGCCAACTATGTTGTTATCCCCAGAGATATAAATACATGGCTTACTCATCCTAGTGGTAATTTTATATTTGCCCAAAATGACCAGGATGTTATAATGTATGGAGGTCATTTTCATTTTGCCTAAACTTCTACCTACATTTTTTTTTTTAAAAAAAAAATCCTTTTCCTTAGAGGTGGTCTGTGTTTTCCTCCATCTCTGGTTCTGTACTAGAGCCTGGGAGTTTGAGGGTTTTACACAGGATCTTGGCTGTTCCCAGTACTGCACTTTTTGGGATTGAGACCAGTGGTGAAATGTAAAATTTGTTACTACAGGTTCTATGGGTGTGGCTTGGTGGCGGTGGGGTAATGTGATTGGATGGGCATGGCCACCTTTTTTTTTTTACTTTTAAAAGCATTTTTTCTACAACCTTAAGAGGTTGCATAAAAAAATGCTTTTAAAAGCCTCTGACGATCAGGCAATTCAGCTGGGATCATCAGAAGCTTTTAAAGGCATTTCCTCTACAATCTCTTCAGCTGAAGAGGTTGCAGAAAAAAATGCTTTTAAAAGTTAAAAAAAAAAAGCCTCTGATGATCATGCGGCTCAGCTAGGCATGGGGGGGGGGAGTAGGGATTTTTGCTACCGGTTCTCCGAACCACCCGCCACCATCGCTACTGGATCAGGTGATCCGGTCCAAACCGGGAGCATTTCACCCCTGACTGAGACTCTGATATTCTTCCTGTTGGAGCCACTCTCCCAGTTTAGGAGTCAAAGGCCCACCTTCTTCTACCACCACTAGGTCCACTTAGGCTTTTACTTTCCATTTGCTCCATATACAGGAAGTCTTCGAGTCATGACCACAATTGAGCCCAACATTTATGTTGCTAAGTGAAATATTTATTAAGTAAACTTTGCCCCAATTGTATGACCTTTCTTGCCATGGTTGTTAAGTGAAAGACTGCAGTTGTTCAGTTGGTAACATGGTTGTTAAGTGAATCTGGCTTCCCCATTGACTTTGCTTGTCAGAAGCTTGCAAAAGCTGATCACATGACTTCAGGACATTGCAACCATCATAAATATGAACCAGTTGCCAAGCATCTGAATTTTGATCATGTGACCATAGGCATGCTGCAAATGGTTGTAAGTGTGAAAAATGGTTATAAGCCACTTTTTACAGCAACTTTCTAACTTTGAATGGTCACTAAATGAACTGTTGTAAGTCAAGAGCCTTGGTAGTACAGTGGTTTAATGCACCCTGTAATTAACACAGCTGCCTGCAATTTCTGCAGGTTCGAATCTTACCAGGCTCAAGGTTGACTCAGCCTTCCATCCTTTCTAAGGTAGGTTAAATGAGGACCCAGTTTGTGGGGGCAATAAGCTGACTTTGTATAAATATACAAAAGAATGAAGGCTATTGCTTAACGCATTGTAAGCCGCCCTGAGTCTCCGGAGAAGGGCGGCATATAAATCAAATTAAAAAAAAAAAAAAGGACTACCTGTATGCACATAAGATAAGATAACCTTTGTTGTCATAATTTACTGGCCCACATTAAAAATGAAATTCTGTTGCCTGCTCTCAAAAGAAAGTATATATCTACCCATACACATACATAAAATATATATACACATGCCACATATAGCAAAAAGAGGAAATGTGAGAGTTCACAAGGTTGATGCTATATGGATCAAAACTGTGACTGAATCTAGATGTTTTACTTCAAATACTACAAAGCTGTCTCCCAGAAGGTAACAAGGAAAACAGGTCATGAAGAGGATGTATAGTGTCCCAGACAATACTGCAGACTGTGCTCAAGCATTGCTTATATGCTATGTCCTGGATAGAAGAACGTGAACTACCAATAATTTTTCCTGCCATCCTCACCACTCTCTGCACCACCTTCCTGTCCGAAGTGGTAATGCTTCCAAACCAGACAGTAATGCAATATGACAGGATGGTCTTGATTGTCCCTCTATAGAAAGTGGTAAGGACAGGGGAAGGAAGATGAACTTTTCTCATGCAACGCAGAAAATGCAGGCACTGCTGCACCTGCTTTACCAATGTCTCACTCTTGAGTGACCAAGCTAGCCTACTCGTTAGCTGCACACCGGAAACTTAATGCTGCTAACACCGCCATAGGTGAATCAGAGGTGTGTGGCTGTGGCTGCCTTTTCTGAAATCGACAATGATGTCTTTAGTTTTTCCTGTTTAAAATGAGACCCTTTTTGTTTTACACCAAACCCTCTACCTCCTTGCAATAAGCACCCTCATTGTCATCTTGAATAAGGGCATTACTGTTGTATCCTCTGCATACTTCACAATATGTTTGGTGGCAAACCTAGCACAACAGTCATGGGTCAACAGAATGAACAACAGCAAACGTAGGACACAGCCCTGAGGAGAACCTGTGCTCCAAAAAATGGTGTTAGAAGCATTAGTCCCAACTCACACATACTAGGCCTATCAATAAGAAAATCAAGACTCCAGTTGCACAAAATGGAGTATTAAAGCCTTAAAGCCCCAGTTAGTCTACTAGATGCTGAGGAATGATTGCATTAAATGCCGAACTGAAGTTGACAAACAGCATTCACACATGAATGTTTTTTTCCTCTAAGTGCATCAAGCTCAGATAGAACAGAAGAAATAGCATCCTCTGTAGAGCGATTTGGATGATAATGCATAGTTTCTATAAAATAAGAGCTGCATTTCTGCTATCTCCATTCTGCTTATTCCGTTCCCTTGAATGAGCTAATTATTCCTTGTGTGTGGAAAAAAGACTGGATCAGAGTGCAAAAATATACTTGCACAAAAAGCAAGAGATCTCTACCTTAGCACAAATGAATGGAGAATATACATGGCCTATTAGTCATTGGAAGATGGATGTGTTAAGTCATCTTTCCTTTGCCCAAGTGTTACAAGTGAAATGAAGAAAAACATTTCTAAGATATATTTCAAAAGTGATACTTATTTTAACAGAGTGAATTACAGTTCACTCATTGCAAATTTTAACAGTTAATATATTTCCCGTTTGGCAATATCATTATCTAACTGGCAACAGATCCTGGTGTAAACTATTTGCAAAAGTTCTTGAAGTGTAGAATGCATAACCAGAAAAATGACCCTTTTTTGCTAATACTGACAAAATGTGAAGTATTCAAATGCATTAAGCATGAAGCTAGTTTACTCACCCTTACTGCAGCATAAGAGAAAACCCTGGGAAAATTTTGTAGAATTTTTAACAGGTTCATTCCTTATAGAATATGATCTTGTACGTGAAAAAAACACATGTCTCTAGTTCGTAGAATAGATGCTGTGGAAGTTAATTTTGTTTCTCCGAGGCAGAGAATAAATGCAGTAGAATATAAACCAAGATATAGTACCTGAAAACTAGAATGTTACTAAACAAAGGTGGGCACAATCTTTTGGATACAAATTTATTTTAATTATGGTCTATGAATTAAACTGAAGAAATTATTTACAACTTGATTTATAACTTTATGAAAAATAATTTTACTTACCAAGGTTGATTCATAAATATTTTGTTGGGTTATTTATTGGAACTAGACATTTTGATTCAAATGAGAAAATAATGAAGCCCTTCATAGCACTAAAGTTGGTTATCTGAGCAGGCATTTTTCTTCCTAGTTTCTACCTATCCCACACAATCCAATAAAATCAGCATGTTTTTGGTCCCATTAATTAATTAAAGAGAGATGGGACCCAAGAAGGAACTGTGTAGTTCCTGAAATTATATCCTTCCTGCCATTTACTCATCCCCTACCCTGATTTTATTTAATAAGCCTTTAAAACTTGGCTCTTTCCCAGAGCCTTGGGCTAGTAGGGATGGCTAACTGTTTATGCGATGTTTGGATTATTCGAATTTGTGTTATTTATTTTTCTAGACATTAGATGTTTGTATTGCATTGTTTTGAACTTTTTTTTAATTGCACTCTGCTAAAGTTGTAATGGAGTTCAATAGCCTATACATTTAATACCATAAATAAATAAAGTTAAGCAAGTAAGCAAGCAAGCTATAGGAACAGAGTACCAAAGGTTTTGTTGTACTCTACAAGAAGTATGTCAGTGCAATAGCTTCCAAATTTCCAATTGCTTTTATGGTCCTCAGGTTTATAAATCAATAGAAGAAACACTAAGACAATCATTAGCTGATATCCCAGGATTACTTAATTGCTTTTTTAAAAACATAAAAGCTTGTACCTATATTAACTTCCCTAACATATGTCTATTAGAAATATTTCAGTTCTTGTGTACTCTGAAATTGTCAGGCCAATTGTGCTACTATTGAGGGCACTAGGCCAAAGAAAGCAGATCTCTAGATTCACAACAGACTGATCAAATCGAGATAGCTGTAGGATATACAGTGTGAAAAGTTGAAGCCTACCAGAACATCAAGAGCTAAAGGAGGATCTTGCAAGAGATAGGTTGAGAGTATATAAAATTGTATAGGCTGAGAAACAGGTACATTCAAAGATACTTAGTGACCTTGAGAAATATTGAATTGGATTTTTTAAAAGGATTTGTTTTTAAAGGTTCTTCAAGGTAAAGCACACACATATACCTAACTGGTTATTCACCTTGGTAGACATAACCTTAAATAAATGCGCAAAGAAGTTAGTTTTAGCTTCACTTTATAATTCTTTATAATGACTTTTCCTTAATTCAACTGCTGCTAAAATCATATTTTATTCCCTCCTTATTATTTTTCTGTTATTACTTGTTTCAGTTTACACTTGGAATATCTATTTACATGCTGTAGAGGTTTGCTTAAAAGTAAGCCATTCTGCTCCCTGGAATTTATTTCTTACTGTACATGCATTTTAGTTTTTAATAATTCTTAGTAAATTTGGTTAAAGTCTTATGTGGAACGTGTCAGTGATTTTACAAAATATCTTGGCATGCTGAGAAAGTAAAAGAATGCAAGGATGATTTTCCATTCCCTTAGATTTTAATGCTTAGGAAAGAACATATTCAGCATGCAGACATTTTCATTATTTAGTGCTTATTAATTATGATAATGATACCTGATCTGCTAGGTTGATGAGTTTCAGTGTTGATTACTTGCAGTAAAACAATAAAAGAGCAATAAAGCAAAAAGGAATAGTTTTTAAAAAAAAACACCTTTGCTGTTTTCTTAAAAGTTACAAATATAAGGGTTGCCATACACGTGGGGAATTGTGGGGAATTGTCTAAAACACTGGAACAATTATAAAAGATGCCAATTTCCTGTCAAGGGAAAGAATCTGCAGGGTTCAGCCCTGGGTTGATTGCATAGGATAGCAAGACTCTAATCTGTAGAAGGAGATCCTAAAGATAACATTGCTTTTTAGGCAGTATACCAGCTTTCTGAATTGTTCTTGCACATATAATAGGTAGCTCTTCTATTACATTCACAACACTGGTAATACCCTAACGTGTCTGTCACCCATTAGCTATCATATGCCCTGTCTGAAATGTCTCTAAAGGCAGTAAAGCACAGTTTAAAATCCCGTTTGGAGGTGGTGAGGCTATGGGGTTGCAAAGGTCCTCTACCCTAGAATAGTACCAACTAGGTACACGAGGCAAAGCTGAGCCATGGGCTTTACCTTCTGCTCCAGAAGATACCATGTACCCAAGAGAATTTCATTCACAATTACAGACTGTGTTGTTAATAAATTGCAGTTTTACAGTCTTGTGAGCCATCCTGATTACTGATAAGTGTCCAGTACATGTTTATCATGAGATCATGCAAATAACACAAATCACATAATTTGTATAATTTGGATGCTATGCAGATAGATCCTATGCTATGGGATAGAATAGAATAGAATAGAATAGAATAGAATAGAATAGAATAGAATAGAATAGAATAGAATAGAATAGAATAGAATAGAATTATTTATTGGCCAAGTGTGATTGGACACACAAAGAATTTGTCTTGGTGCATACGCTCTCGGAGTATATAAAAGAAAAGATACATTCGTCAAGAATCATAAGGTACAACACTTAATGATAGTTATAGGGAAACATTCAATATAAATCTTAAGGATACCAGCAATAAGGTTACAATCATACAGTCATAAGTGGGAAGAGATGGGAGGTGTGGGAGTGGGAGAAGATATAATGCATCTATCTATCTATCTATCTATCTATCTATCTATCTATCTATCTATCTATCTATCATCTATCTATCTATCTATCTATCTATCTATCTATCTATCTATCATCTATCTATCTATCATCTACCTATCATCTACCTATCATCTATCTACCATGTTTCACCGAAAATAAGACTGTGTCTTATATTTTTTGAACCCTGAAATAAGTGCTTGGCCTTATTTTTGGGGAGGTCTTATTATTTTGGGGTGCGTGGAGTGAGATGGTGATCCTCTTGCCATCTAACCTGATTTCCAGCTCTGTCTCTCTAACCCTAACCAAAGGAAATGGCGGGGACTGGCTGTGCATGCATTTAAATATTTTCAGGGAGGTCTTATTTTCAGGGAAACAGGGCATCTTAGTATTCAAATGTTATCTTACTAGGATATAAACTAGTTAAGCCAGAATTTTTAGTTGCATGATATATGTAGTTTAGAACATATGGATATTACAGGCTGAGAAGATGGTTATTAACAGTATTACATCATTTCCAATTTTCATAATCCCTCTTCATTGTTGTTTGTTCAGTGCCTCTCTGCACTTTTACTTAAGAATTTAATCAGCTACCATTTTCAACTAAAAATGCTAGAAACCAGAATGTTGTATTATTAAAGATCTGCTAGGGGGCAAAACTATGCACTAGTGATTTCAGATGGCCCCTAGTAAACTAACTTGCCATTTAATAAAAAACCACACATATTCTGGATGATTCCGGCCAACATATATTCTAAAATATATTTTAAAAATCTGTTACATTAATCTGATTTGAAAGAAATGTGACCCAGCACAAAAAACATAACATTATGCACTAAAGAACATCAGACAAAGATATTCCTGCTAGCTTATTATAATGTATTATTTGTTTGCCATACTGACAAGCCAAGGTTAGTGATAAACAAGAGTGCCTCCAGGGGGCAAAGTTCAAAAATTCAAGATGGTGACCACATCCTGCCCTTTCTTAATGTGGTTGCCACCTGATTTTTTCACGCCTCATGAATATCCTGCTGACTGGAGTTGCAGTAGAAGCAGCTGAATTGGGATTTTAACTTAACTATCTCAGTTTTAAGGTCTTAAGTTTCATTCAACAAACTAATTGCATTTATGGTGACTATTGGCAAAGCTGCTTTAAAAGGCCGAGTAGGTCTAAAATGCTAAATCATATTTCATTGACTTTTTTAAAAAAAAACATTAAAATGATAATAATGCAAAATACAAATGATTTTATATGTGAATGTGAATAAACCATGATTTAGGATAGCAAATTATGGTTTGTAACTATACCTTGGGTTTGGCTTACTGATGACAACTAATGCAACCTGCACACAGAGATAGGACAATGGGAAATTTCTTTAACATTCCTTTGTTTTATATTTCATACAAGCCTCTATCAGTTCACAGGAATACAAGGCAAGAGTATGAAAGAGTAGATCGAACTTTGTTTCGTTCAACCAGCTCTAGTTTTAGAGAATCGTGACAATGTAATATGTAAATTTGGCCATAAAGTTTGGCTCTTGGTGTTTTCTGAGTTTGCTTTTCTTTATACAGGGACCATGATTGCATTGATGATATTACCTAGCCAGTTAGTGAAATGTTTGCAAGATGAAAAACACACTCAGAGAATACCAAGAATTCAACCTCAGCTGTGTATATTCTTCACTAGAAGAGCAATGGAGCCATAGTGTGTCTAAACCAGAGTGACTTTTGAAAAAGTCAAGCCACTGATGGGTATTCTATGACACAATGTTTGCTAATAATAACTTGGGAGCTAAGTCAAAGAAATTAAAGAAATAAATCAGACTGAACTGCTTACCAATTTTTTTTTAGCAGAACATTATGCTGGCAATCCAAGCAAAAGAAAAAGCATGAAAGAAATCCTTAATGGGTTAATAGACTCTCCTGTGATAAGATCTTTCCTTCTCAATAATGTTTGCCACTTCCAAGGGTTTTATGAAGCCCATTGTTTTCTGCCTGCATCCTATATTACGTGAGCTTCAGAGCCTTCTGATTATTGCTATTTCTGTAATCTTCTGATAGGAAAACAGGCACAATGGATAGAGAAACAAAGTGACAGCAGATCAATCAGCTTTCTCAGTAGTGTAAATAACTCTGTATGCAGTGTCCCTTAGAAACGCTGTATGTATTCTCTGATTTAACTCAGATGTCTATGCTCTACAGAAAGTGGCTCCCAAGTAAACTAGCTACATGTCCATATTTTCTGATATTCCCCTAAATATCTAGTATTTCTGATAGATGTACTGTCCTACTTATAATTCTGGTAACACCACAAAAATGCTGTTAAGATTAATGATCAACCGACTAATACTAGGAAGGCATTTGCAATCCAATAGTCTTTATCAATGAAGCACATAGAGAACATTTTGCACGTGAGTTCAATGGTTCAAGGAGCAACACCATTCTTGGAATAAAAACTGCCAGTAATGCACCTATTAAACACTTGTGTGGTGTTTCAGAAAACATTGATCCAATAAAGCAATACTTCTGGCGCCTTTAAAATAAGTGTCTTTTAAAAAAGAGATGGGGGGGGGGCTGGCACCACCACACTGGCACCCAGCCTCAACAGGATTTGCTTATCAAAAGCAGAGAAATGCCCTCTGAAACCAAATAAAGGAAAAGAAGATATAAATGTCTGTAGATATCTTGCCCATTATTGAGATACGGACAAGGATGCAAAAAAATCAACATCAGCCTTTGTCTTGGAGAGGAAAGCCAGTTTCATCAGCCCTTCATGCTACCTAATTCCATATTAATTCCTAAATCCATCTAATGGAACTAACAAACTGATGCCTTCCTGATGTGTCTGAGATCCTATCTACTTTAGCCAATCCAAGGGAGTTGCACAATTGTGGCTTTAAAAAATTAGATTGCTGTTTCTTTTTCTTTTTTTGTATGCACAGGGCAAGAATTTCTTATTGTCTACAATTCCGATAAAAACTATTTCTACTCTGCCCTAGAAATGCTAGGGACTGAATAATCTATTTGCAAATACCTGTCTCCTTTATAATTTTGCTACAAAGGGGCCAGACATGCTGAAGTTTTAATCAGACTTTTAATTGTAAAAGGGAAATAGAGAAGGCTGATAGCTTAATTCCAATCATTCTCTTAATATTATCATCCCCATCCATTTATAGATCAGCATTTAGCACTTTCATTTTCCTGTGAATTTTGCAGTTCCATTCATGAAGTGATTAAATGGGCCTATTAAAGGCAGAGATTAATTAGCAGGTAACTTATTCTATTGTAACTTCTATTATAATTCAAGACGAAGAAGCAGTTTAAACACTGCTTGAGGTGCAGCAGCATTTTAGTGGCATTTCTCTTCATATTTTAAGAGGTTACCAGACTAAGGGTAAATAGCTTGTAAACAGAGTGCAAATCCTGGAGTGATCAACATCATCAGTCACTTGTTTAAAGGTTGCATTAAGTTCAGAAACAGTATTGAAAGGTTTAGGAAGAGTGTGACATGGTGCAAAGCTTCTGTGACTCATGTTTAAGTACAAATTAATGTGCCTGGGGAGCAATATATCAGAACTCGGGGTTAGGCATCCAGAACTTTACTCAGCTGGAGGAGAATAAAAAGCAAAGATTCCCACTGTTTGGACTCAACTTCTGCTGAGTGTAGTAGTGTTGTAGTGATCTTGGCAATGTTATGGAGTTAGCTTAAATGAAGAAGAAAAGGATGTTTTTTCAGCTTCCCAAAATAGTCTATAGGCCTCAAATTCTTCAGGGATTTCCCCCATCCATTCCAAATACTATGGAAAACTGACTGTTTTCCAACTGAGACCAGCTAAGGTCCACCAAAAGTTGACATCTTCTTGAGAAAGATAAGAATAAAGACTTGAAAACCAGTGGTGGGATTCTGGGGGTTCTAGGGGGTTCGGCCAAACCCTTTGTTAAATTGCTGACTCACCCCGCCCCGTGCCCCGCCCCTGCGCACTACTATTTATTCCCAATAAATGGGGCGAGCGAGCCAGCAATTTAATAAACGGTTCTGTGTTTTTTTGTAATTTATTGGCCCCGCAGCACACCAAACCATTTGTTAAATTGCTGGCTTGCCCGCCCCTCACCCTGCCCCGCCTCCCATCCACGCGGCGCCAGCCTACCGTAGCCAGGGGTAGGCAATTGTGGCTCTTTTACAACCTGTGGCCTTCAACTCCCAGAATTCCTAATTCTGGGAGTTGAAGGCCACAGGTTGTAAAAGAGCCACAATTGCCCACCCCTTCCCTAGCCTGAGTTCCGCTGCCTGGGATCCACGTGGGCTGCCACATGGTTCCCCACCGGCTCCGGACGCAAGAGAGCAGGATGGAGAAAGCAGCTTCCATACCTTCACTCACCCTCACTCTCTGCTCTGTTGGATCGCCGGCCATTTGCTTATCCCGCCCACTCCCAATCTATTGCTGCCTCCAGAGTCCCAGCTGATGGCTAGAGGAAAAAAAACTTCAAATTCTTGCCGCGGGGCTTCAAAGGGCCGCCCTATAGCCAGTGGTGCAGCCGAACCGTTTGTTAGATTGCTGGCTTGCCCCGCCCCTCCGCACCACTATTTATTGTAATTTTATTGGCCCACGGAGCTTCAGCATAGGCTAATTAGCCCCTTGATTCTATCGGCCTCCCGGCTCTCAGCTGATTTGTCTCAGCTGTTTTGCTCAGGGCTCTTCTGCTTCCTTGCAAAGAGTCCTGGAGCAATTTTTTTCCCCTAGCTATGCTGAGAAACGAAACTGAAACTGCTTTGCTGTTGCTGCAAGGTTGGAAAATTAGGCAGGCAGAATTCTGTTCTTTTTCCTCACCAAAAAAGGTAGGTGCAAAAAATGGTAAATTTAGGGAAAAAGAGGAGAGTTCAGGATTTTAAAACACAAAAGAAAAAAAGCTCTATTTAACTAGGGAATTGTAATAATTGAGATACTATTAATTGTATATTTCTGAAAGCAGAAATGGTTAAGTTGTGGTTTGGAGGAATATATGGGGGAAATTATTTGGTTTATTATTATTGGTAAATATAATTAATTGATTTGTAAAAAATTGGATTGCATGGAAATAATTGGAATATTCATGTTCATATTGATTAATATACAAAAACGGTAGTTATATAACTAATTGATTTATATTAAAATGTTGAATTTATATTAAACAACTAATATTACATAATTAACAAATGTGAGGATGGATATAAAAATAGATGACAATGGGAAGGGGTATAATATAGAATAGAAGGGAAAAATTGAATTTGATTAAGATTAGAGATGAGGATGAAGGGTAATATTGGTTTTTTACAAAAATAGATGAGGAATAAATATGGCAAAAAGGAAATATAGAAATTGTAAATTTAATTGAAATGACTAAACACTGTTTAAATTTGTGAACCGGCCAAATACTCTGTTCAAAGAAAATACATTGTATGTTTGTATGTGTGTTTCTAATTATTGTTATTTATTCATATTTGTTCTCTTTTATTCTTTAAAGTTTAACAATTCATTCTTTATCTTAATATCTTTATATTTGTTCTTTCCTTCTTACTTTCTCTTCCCCCCTCTTCTTCTCCTCCCTACTTCCTTTTCCTTTTTCCTTCTCCTCCTCTCTTCCTCCCTCTCTTACCCTCCCTCCTACTCTAATTTCCCTTCCCTTCCTTCATCCCTCTCTATTGCTGTATCCTTTTATGCATATGGACTACTCAGAGGGCTGGAAAAGTTATTTTTGACTGGTCCTCGCACTTTTGACCAGTCCTCGAACTTACGACTGTCCTCCTAATTTACGTTTTTGCCCTATCTTGTCACCATGGTGAAGAGAAGCAGTTGAGAAATGAGTGACATGGTTGTTAAGAATGCTACAATGGGCATAAATGATGACCAGTCATAAGTGCGAAGACCGGTCAAAAGTGCAAGGACCTGTCAGAAATCACTTTTTTCAGCCCTCTGGGTAGTCCTTTTGTGCATATGGACTACTCAGAGGGCTGAAAAAGTTATTTTTGACTGGTCCTCGCACTTTTGACCAGTCCTCGAACTTATGACTGTCCTCACATTTTACGTTTTTGCCCTATCTTGTCACCATGGTGAAGAGAAGCAGTTGTGAAATGAGTGACATGGTTGTTAAGAAAGCTGCACGGGCATAAATGTGAGGATGGTCATAAGTGTGAGGACCAGTCAAAAGTGCGAGGCCCAGTCAGAAATGACTTTTTTCAGCCCTCTGAGTAGTCCCTATGCACATAGCCACGCCCACCCGGTCACATGATGAGCTAGCCACGCCTACACAGTCACGTGAACAGCTAGCCACGCCCACCCAGTCACATGATTGTCAAGCCACACCCCCAACTAAGCCATGCCCACAGAACCTGTTGTTAAAAAAATTGAATCCCACCACTGTTGAAAACATAGCTAGTGGCCCACCTGCAGGAGCAAATAAAGTCTCTTCAGAATCTAAGATTACCTAATTTTTCAAGGTGGAGGGTGACATTCTCAAATATGCCCAACGTCATAATGCAGATTAGAAAAATTACTTTCCATACATTGTAAAACTAAAGACTAAAACATTGAGGTTCAGCATTCCCCATCTATTTTCCTCAGTGGTTATTTTCCAAACAAGGGCATTAGGGATAAACAAATTGTTGTCATGAAAGGCAGGGTCTCCAAATTTGGCAACCTTAAGACTTGTGAACTTCAATAATGGCTGGCAGAGAAATTCTGGGAGTTGAAGTCTACAAATCTGGCCAAGTTAGGAGACCCTTGATGTAAGCGAAGGCTCACCTCTTTTTTCTTTCTTTTTTTTACATGCATTGCTCATCTCTGTTCTCAATCTGATGATGTTCTATTCCAATCCAAGCTGGAGATGTTGGGTGGTGTAATCCAATATATGTGGAAGATCTCAAATGGGAGCAGGCTTCAGTGTACAAGGACTAGATGCTTCTGAAAATAAGAGTCATCCCAGCCTGCTATTATAGCTGCCAACTGCTATTTAGCAAGGAAAATTTAAGACTAAGAAGAATTTGTTTTCTTAGCAGCAGTGTCCTAGTTCTAGACTAATTTATCTAAAAGACATTTACATTGATTAATGTCCCTTTAATAATTGACAGCTGCACTCATTTTCTGTCTTCTAGATTTCCAAAGCATTTTAATAGATTTTTGTTGTTGTTTTTGTTGCAAGATATGGGCACTTCGATCTTGCAGAATATTATTCTATGCAACACAAATGATGGTAGTCTGGAGGACCCAAAACAGGGCAAGCTGATGAGCTTAGCAGAGGAATACTCCAGGAAGGTGAGCTAACAGAAAGTTTGGAGTTCAGTCAAAAGCTACTTGATCTGAGATCCCAAGCCAGAGTTAGACATTTTAAAGGGCCAACTTGTTCTTCATTGGTTCTCCAGGTTATCTGCTCCTTGATAGGTTTGCATTGATTTCTGCAAGCAGTGGAATTGTGAGGGAAGACAGATTGTAGTGCAAACCCTGCCTTTTTTCAAAATGCAGCACAACATTGCACCCAAAGAGGCAAAACATACAGTGTGATGCTAGAAAACTACTTTCTTCATTCTCATTATAACAGCAAAAATGTGTGGAATCTAAAGAGATGCTTAATATTAAGGTCCTCTAACTCAGTGACCCCGAACCTTTTGGGCACCAGGGACCAGTTCTGTGGAAAGGAGTTTTTCTGCGGACCAGAGAGGATGTGGTTTTGCATTCTACCTTTATCCCGCGGATGGGTCTTCACTTGTTTGCGTGGCCCAGTTTCTGGAATGCTGTGGACTGGTGCCGGTCCATGGACAGCGGGTTCTAACCATTTCAGATAATGATGCCTAAGTACCAATTCTTCTTCAAGGTTTCCAGAGCAAACAGTAAGTAAAATATTTCTAGAGATAATTAGCAATAATTGTGGAAGGACATTTTCTTTAGGATTTTGAATATGTATGGAATTGGTATACGCATGTTAATATATGTACAATTCTTTTTAGTTCTCGACCTATACTTATCTTCAAGCCACACATTTCAAATAGACCTTGATTCAAAGTTTATCCTAATGAGTGATTGACACAGACTGAAACAGTTTCTTGCCAGTTTTTAAGAGTGAGAATGGAGAGAGAGAAGTTAGAGGTGCATCTCTTTCTACTCCCAGGGGTTTCAAAATAAGTGCACTTTATCTTCAGACAAATCAGCTAACTCATGGAACTATGACAGTGACTTTAGTTCCACTTGCTCAATGCCAGGAGAAAAAAATGTCTCAGCAAAGCTCTTGATGACAATAAGTGGAGAGTTCATTTGGAGAACCAAACCATTGGTCTTTCTGAGAACAGCCTAATGAAAATGGCTTGCCTTGATTATGTTTCAGTGAAGGGTGAAATGCTTTGAGGATCAATGAGGCACGCTAGTTGAAGGACTGAGTCATGACCCTGTCTCTATTTTCATTTTAGCCATTGACATCCCCAGGTAGCTTGCAGAACCCTCTTTCCCTGAATCTTAGCCCCATTCATCCCCTTAGTTCTGAGCGGGATTTAATGTTTATATAAATAAGATAAGAATTGGATAATAAGGTTTTTCTCTGAGAATCATTTTTATGTGTGACTACTCAAAAGTCCCAGAGAGTACTATAGATTTAATTCCAAGAAAGCATTAGACAATGGCCTTATAGGGGAAATGAGCAGCATATTTATTGAATAAATAAATAACAATAAAATGGCAAACCGAAATGCTAGGCAAGTGCAAAGTATTCATGTTATTAAAGTGTGAATAAAAATCAAACTCTTGAATTAGGACTTTTTTTGAATTAGGCTATTGTAGTAAAGCATATCAAGCTGTTGTGGCTCCATCCTCCGAGCCTATCTTATCGGAGGAAGAAGGCTCCGAACATGAAGGATAGGAGATGGCCAGGCCTCCCTCTCCAGGACCCTCCTCTCTGGCAATGCCTCAGGTGTCTCCCGAAGGAGAAGAGATTGGCCAGGAGCCAGGTGTTTCTGAGCCGTCGGATAGTTACGAAGAAACATTGTGGTTGGACCCACGCCAGCGTTGGAGAGACAAGCGGGCGCAGCAGAAAAGGAGGGGTGCCAGAGATTAAGCTGAGTCACTGGACCATACCCCACAGGCTTTAAAAGAGAGTGTGGTGGCCATTCGGACTCTGTGACGGACAAAGCTAATCTCTGGCGAGGCACTTTGCACCTTCGGACACAACACCTATTTGCTGTGGATTTAATTACAAACTGGACTATTCAAACTGTGTGTATTTTTGTCTGTGTTATCGGAGTAAAAGTTCTTGGCAGGCAGCCACGGAGTTGCTGCCAAGTTCCTTATCACTGACGTTGAGTGTTTGAAGAGTTTATTTAATCCTCGGCTGGCTGGTTGGGTGTGTGTGTGGTATGGGGACAGAACACAAGCAAAGCATAGCTTCAGCTTTTTTAACAGCAGTGGCTATGTTTGCTTGTGTTTACCTACACATGGGTCACATGACTTGAAGAGAGGGTTTGGCTCAGAATGCATAAATCACCAATATTCTGGATCGGTCTGCCATGAGGGTAAATTGGAAAACTTTTCAGGCCTTTTCCCTATTACATCTCCCAATCGGATAAAATTCATTTTTAACCATGATCTTTCTTTTGTAAAGTGTCCCCCCCACCACCAAATTTGGTCCTGGTTTTTTTGGGAGGGGGACAGGTATAAAACTGATGGACAGATTGGCCCCATCCAACCTACATATCTAATGTTTGTTCAATGGACTTCTCACAAGATAGTTTAACCCAATTTGAAATCCAACCCCACAGATTTACAGAATTATTTTATATACAAAAATGAAAGCAAGTGCACATTGATGTAGTTTTCTTGGCAGCATTGCAGAAAGGATTTGGGGTTGCCCTCTTACAGGATTTTTTCCCCCAATTTTCCAGTTTAGCCTACAGCCTGAAACTCTCCAGAAGTATCCATTCATGTAATAACTGTAAGCCTTCCCTTGCTTGTTTTCTAGGTCCAGGTTGACCTAGAAAACTTGACAGAAAGAAACTCAACTTGGTTCTACCATTCAATTCTTCATAATACAAATGTTGAATCTTTTGATATTTCACAATCATTATGGTTTTATTATATATTTGAAATATATTTATTATATGTTTGAAGACCATGTTATTGTACCTTTGTTATAAAATGTGCATTTGTCATAGGTGTGTTTATTTTGATGTGATGTAAAAATAGATCAAGTAATTTTAACTTCATACTAGAATGTTCTGTCCCACAAAGATGATTAATACAATGGTTCTGGGGAAATTCTCATTCTTAACCATCACATAAAAGTGCTATGCAGATGAGACTGAATACAGATAGATTAGCAATGATTATACCTTCTACATTGCAGAGCCAGAAATATAAGCACTGAATCAACACATTTGTCAACACATTTCAGAGATATAAAAATTATATGTACAACTCTGAAGCACATTCCGACTAATGAATGATTATTTGCAGAAAAACAAGGGTCAGATCAATACATAATCATACTTATTTTTGTCTCCTTTTAGATATGAAGGAGAATGCAATCAAAAATAATGGAATTATTCTAGAATTCTTTAAAGGTCACAAGCAACTAGTGCAAAAAGTTTGCCATTGAAACAATCAAATCCTTTTCTCATATAGAGTTCCTGTGCTGCAGACATCAATCTCTCAAACCTTAACCCTAGATTGTCCATTAATCCATGGTGTAAAGTTTGGGTCCATCTACTCATGCTACCTCACATAGAGAAATTAGCAGTGAGTAGATGTTCTTCCCTAATTTCAATAAACAGTAAACAAAGTGAGACCTAGTTAATATTTGGATGAGAAACAACCAGGAAATCTTAAGTAAGATTCAGTAAGTTAGTTTGAAAAAGTTAAGAAAACAATTCAGAATAAGGAAACAACAAACTATGGTGGCAAAAGAAGTTTAATGGTGTTGACACTAGGAGCTGAATTCAGCTTGATGGCTTCTTTACTTTACTGAAGGCAACTTACACTGGAAATAGAGAACTGTTCCTATTCTATCCAGTTTTCAATTAAAAAAAGGAGAAAATAAAAATAAAATTCAAGGGTTTTTCAAGAGATGAGAGACATTGGGCAATGAATTTATGTTCCGGAGTTGTCAAGTTCAGTTTTATTTCATGCTTCAGAATTTGGAAATGCAGTTGAGATATTGAGCTGGTTAATATCCCAGTTCAGGAGTCAACGACTTTGTATTTTGGTTATACAGATAAAATATTCTCTAATCATTACGTCATTGCACCAAACCTTAACAAACGGTATACCTGTGAACACAAACAGTAACAACAGTCAGGCTCTGTGCTTGTCATATGAGAAGAGCATAGAGTAGGTGAATTAACTGGACCATTGGTAGTGAGAAATTAGTAATCCTATCATATAGAGGTATCAATGTATCCTTGTTGGGAAAACCCAAGACCATTATCTTCCAGAATATGATAGTTATTACTGATTATTTAAAAAAATATATTTAGCTTTTAGTTAACAGATGGAGTTATATTCTATTGTTCATTTTCTTTAATTAAACTGCTTACAATCAGACCAACCTGATATCTTGTATCCCTTTAACTATTTTCATTACAAATTATTTGCTATATATAATGTATTCATTTCTTCCTTATTTAGTTCATCTTTGAATTGAATATGTCTTTCATGTTTCCCACATTTTAAGTTTTCCTTTTTAATTAAAAATCTAGGATTCTTACGAAGATTACTTTTGTCTTTGTTAATTCTTGTTCTAGTTAAAAATTAAACAGCTGCAGAATCTCTGAATAAAATAATTAAGCAACAACAAATGCCCAGAATAAAGAAATTGTTATATTTAACTAGGTAGTCACCAGGATACCTGACTCTATCATCCTTATCTTGACTC